>NC_034409.1:28580935-28857275 GCF_002078875.1 Numida meleagris | reverse complement strand
GGCTCCGCTCCGCGCCCGGCCCGGGGGGGGCGGCTCCCGCTCAGCTCCCCGCCGTCGGGGCTGGGTGAGGGGGACGGCCCGGTACTCACGGGAAACTGCGGCCCGTCCGCCCGAGAGACGGTCGATGGAGACCCGCGGCCGCGCGCCTCCTACTGCCGCACGCCCGGCAGCCCGGCGAGAAGAGCGGCGGCGGGCGCGCTCCCGCGCCTATCACCTCCCCGCCGCCCCCGCCCCGCCGTACCGGGGCGCGCGCTCCCGCGGGGGGCGGAGATGGAGCGCGCCTGCGCGAGCGCGCGCGGCGGGCGGAGGAGGGAGCGGGGACGGCGCTGTGTCCGCGGCGCGGGTCCCTCGCACCTGAGGCGGAGGGGCGGCGGCCTCCATCTTGGGCAGCGCCCCGCGGCCGCTGCCGCCCCGCTCCCGTTAGTACTGGGGGGAGCGGGCAGCGAAACCGTCCTGGCTGCGGGCCTTAGGGGGATCATGAGGATCAACGGCTTAGACCGTAGCGGCCTCCCCGGGGGTCTGCGCGGGCGGCGGCCCCCGCCCCTCTGTCCTCGCCCGGGCGGGGAACCCGGACCGCCGCGGGGCACCCCCTCCCCGCGGTGCGGGCCCGGGCAATGCGGTCGTTTTAAATAGAGGCATTATTTTAGCCCGGCAGTGCCCCTCTAAATAGACGGTCTCAGCAAGTTCCCAAACGGGAGACAAGGGTATTATTTTACGCTCGAGAATAGTCCCATTGAGGTCGGCAGCGCTGCTCCCATGCGTGCAGTCATACACGGGTGTGTGCAGGGCCGCAGCCAGGAACTCCGTCCGCCCCGGCTACAACAATACAGTAAATGAAGCCGGCTGGGGGAGGACGGAGGCCCGGATCGCAGGCTGGGGGCGGCGGCAGCCCCGCAGCGCTCTGTGGCACTGCCACACGGACACGGCCGCGGCCCGAGCGCGTCCGAGCAGCGCTGAGCTCCCAGCGCTCGGGTTCGGGATGCCGGGCGCTGAGGTGCAGGCACTGAGGGAGCGGCTGTGGATCAAAGCCACTCGAGGAAAGTCCCAGCTGAGGGTTGTTTCATGGAATAGTTAAGGTTGGAAAAGACCTCGAAGACCCTCCGGTCCAACCATCAACCCACCAGCACCATGCCCGCTAACCCTGTCCCTCAGTGCCACATCTCCGCGCTTGAACACTTTCAGAGACGGTGACTCCACCACCTCCCTGGGCAGCTTGTTCCACATATTCCAGCCTGTTCCGGTTCCTATTTCACATAGACCGTGCTGCTGGAGGCACCTCTCAGTCAAGGCGGGCTCACAGTGCACACCTGCACTTCCCTTTCACATCCTGCAGTTCATTTAATAGCAGTCAGGAAGCGTTTTAATATCATTTTGAGACTCCTGTAGGCTATGCTCAATATTGCTCAAAATTAATCCAAGACTGTGTTTAACACATAATAAACATGATTATCTGCCACTGCTGAGTGTGCTATCAGCCATTTTAGGAATACCCTTTTGTGGACTGCAAGGTGGTAACTTTCCTAGTGGTTAACTCTTTGTTATGTGCTTCAGGAAACAGCTGTCAATGTGAACTCCACGGTGATAACTTAATAGTGCAAAACACAATGCCCAAGGTAAACAAAAAGCTCTCATCCCGCGAAAACCAATTATGACACTGTCAAGTTAGATCTGAACAGCTGACCTACTGAAAAACAGCACTCCGGATGAATAACAGATGCTATAAATGATATAGCACATGCATATAAATATCCAAGGGATAAATAATAAGTCAAACGCTACTGCTTCAGACTCTGGAGATATGCAGGCTCCTATCAATCTGATGCCAGAGTATTATTGTTTGAGAGCTGAATATGTAAAGAAGATTAGAGGGATGTGAAGAAAATCCTTTTTATAAAGAGAGGGAAGTAAGTGCTTGAATTTACTCTGTAGCCCTATATTTTCCATATTTTCATTTGTTTGTATTTATTCTTAGCATAAAATTCCCATTGCTAATTTATTTAATGCAGAAACACTATGGCTCAAGTAAAAATCATGCAATGTGTAAACAGAAAGCCTAAAATGTTAGGATATCGGCTAACTATGCTTCCAAAATGCTGTTTCATAAGGGGAATATGTAGCCAGTTCTGGCTTCAAGAAAACGTGGGCATAAAATGCTGAGAGAAGCGTGATTTCTCAGCTATCTTTTTGCATCCTTGCCAGCTTTCTGGAGAACATGGTGAGCCAAAGCTTCAGGAGGAGGACTGAGGAACTTAGCACACTTCAAGGGGAAAGACTTGAGTTGAAAGTTTATAATTTGTTTTAAGCATAGAAATGGAGATCTGGTTCGTATTTGGATGGCAGAAACCACGTATGATGGATTTTGTAAACACAAATCAATTGCGCTGGGGCAAACCCCTTGGTGCATGTTAGACCACAGAAACCAAATAAATGAGGAGTTTTCAAGCGTTGCATGAAGGGTGTAACAGACAGCTCTACCTTGATGCATGATTAAGCTGAAATGTTGCAATTGCTATGGTTACATGATACCCCATAGAATATAAATTCTGTTTTTTTTTTATTACTGAGATAAACTAATACCTACATTCAACAGCATAAAGTATAACTTTCCAAATGGTGGCATGCATATGATTATTAATATTTACTATTGCATAAAAATTTAGTATTTATGCAGCAGATAGCAGAGCTCAGAGCTACTTCTGCTGGTGGTAGCATCTACTGTTGTGGAACAGTGCCATCAACACTGGCAGAAGGATGGTGGGATCAATCAAAAATAAATAAGTGGGCTTGTTGGCAGAAGCACATAAGCAGAAGTTATGTGGCTGAAGGATTATTACCTTTCAGAGTAATTCACTGCTGCCTTGCATAATCTCTGGAACCATAATTCCATTATTTTTTTTTTTAGCATTTCTCCTCACTTTGCCTGTTGCAATTATAACCGTGAATGGGCGTTTCCAAAATAAGTGTTTTAGTCTCATGACGCATTAACAACAACCTGGATTCATTTAGCTTTCTATCACCATCTTCCATATTTGAAAAAATCTGTTGAGTATTTTGTAGTGTTTGTTTAGGGAAGCAGTGATCAGGTGCATGATACAGCCAGTTAATTGGTACACAAAAATTATACACATGGTTGCAGTATTGTGACGCAGGAAAAGCTATGAAAAACTTGTCTGTGATAGCTATCAGTAATGATCTGGGCATTTGCATACTGTTACCAACTAAACATTCAGAAGTTCGATGAAGTGGAAGAGACTCTTGTTAAGTGAAAATAATTCTTTAACATTTTGTTCCTAGACCAGACCTTTTTAAGGGACATGGAAAGACAACTTGGTTTGTTCATCTCACCTAACTTTAGAAGTCTACTATGTCAACGTCTGCATCTGAGCTAGTCACTCTCTGCACTGAGCATAAAGGGAACCAGAAATAGACACTTCTAGTGTATGATTCATCTAACCTATTTTAGATGTCTACATTAGGATGAGCTGAGTTGCATCCTAGAAATGCCTGTTTCTCTCTGTTGGCTGTAACAGGACCAGCGGGTGTCTCGCCCAGCTGTAAAATGTCTGTGTTTTAATACTCTACATTTACTCAGCTGAATATCACTCATGTGATTTTCACATGAGTTATGCCACTGTTTCTCTTGGTCCGAGGTTTTGCAGTGGTGAGTGGAGTACAGTGTAGCATGACGCGTTTTACACAAAGTAAACTGGTGAGAAACATCTGACTGAATATATTAAAACTAGTACACGTAAGTAAGCTTACACATATAAAATACATCTCACAAAAACACACAGAAACTCTGTAATTAATATATTTGCCTATTTATGAAGAAATGTGTTTCAACCCTATTCCTACTCCAGATACTTTGTGCCATTTTTGTCCTTTTTTCTTTTTTTTTTCTTTTATTTTTGACTAAAGTCGTATTTGGCCTCCTTTCTGCCCAGTAGCTTGACAGCCTAGACTAGTGATCAGAGCACTCTTTCTTGTATGTTCCATGCAAAGTGCAACACCTTTGGAAGGAGAAATGACAGCAGTATTTTAATTTGGAATACTTGTTGTTTTAGCTGCTAGGTAGCAAAGGCTGAAAAAGGAGTTAAAAGTATTTCTCAAACACTCTGGACAATTGTAATTACAGGAGTATGTTACCATCTTGGTTTTGTGTGAAGCTTAATCAATCAGATAGAAGTGCTCTAAAAATGCTTAAGAGAGCAATTTTGAGAGGTAAAAGAGGGAGATGCACTTTTTAAGCACACAAAGATGCCAGAGTATACAGAGAATGGTACTTTTGGCCATTCTCAGAAGGCCAAGGGACATCAAAGATCTTTGTAACTTTTCAGGAACTAGTGAGAGAAAGGATTATATGAAATATATATTTAATGTGATCTGTAGCATACTATGGAAACTGCAGTCATTTTTGACAGCTGTATTCAACATGATGAAATGACTGGAGTTGATGAAAAGTGGATATTGATTTCAACAGGATCCATGTTTTATCTGGTATATAAACGAAGGAAGGAAGTCCTTCACACAACAGATTAAACCTTCTGCAAATACCAAACATGATTTGAGTACATGATTAGTGTTCCTGTTTTTCCATTTGAAAGGATTGGCTGAGTCTCTTAAAAATCTCTTACTAGCCTAATTCATGGTTCACAATTCTTGAAAAACTGCTTCCATGAAGATCAAAAGTCTGCACACACCAGGCATCTTATTCCAAGGGACTTCTAAAGTGCTGAATACTAAGTAGCTCCGTGTTGAAAGTCAGGAGCTTAAGGTTAAGCACAACCTTATGATTTAACCTGTCCCATCTTTTTGCTAAATACCTGACAGGTTCAGAGAGCCTTCCACTATAGAAATGATCTAGGAATCATTCCCAAGATTCTGGAAAATGGCTAATAACAACTGTTAGAGCTATTGCTGTTATTGCTCTAATGGAACTCTATTCCAGTCCACCTAATATTTGTGCACATTATTGTGCATATGTATCATGTGAAAAAAAATAAAAAAACTTAATGATAGACACACACAAGCATGTATTCAAGCCTTTTCAGATGACAGGGAAAAAGAGTAAAGTTGATGAAAGAGTATGGTCTGCTCCCTTTCCCAACACATGAATATGAATTTTGATCACATGTGGGCTTGAAATAAAGGAAAGGTTTTGCCTGAGTGATTGAAAAGAAAAAGACAAAAAGTTTGTTAAAAAATTACATCAGTTAAGTCTGTTTGAAGTTATCCTTTAGGCTTGAACTAGAAAAAATGCCCACACGGTTTTTCTAGTCTGCTTGCTTAAGATACGTCTTGTTCTCTAAGTCTTTTGGATCTTCTGAGGGTGAGATTGCTTTTAAATTGTAAACACACTATTGCCCTAAGGGCTTATGCTTGGATTCCTTGAAGCTTTTAAAGTGAGAAAGTCTCTGGATAAATTTGCTGGCTCTACTAAACTCCCGGAGGAGAGACATCAGTGATTTGCAGTTCGTGGTTCTTATAGCTTTCTGAAAACAGATGCCAGTGAACAATCAGCATTGTTTCTGAATAACCAAACATAATTCTAAGATTCTCTTGCATTGCTCATCATATCAGGATAACTGTATTTTGAAAGGTCCAGAAAACTATCATTACTTGGTGTGAAAAGTTTCTCACTTTGTGTTTGTTAGTCCAAAATACAAAAAGAAAAATATGCTGACCCTGAGAAAGTCAGGCAAAGCACCTAGGACAGGAGGAAAAGCAGCAGCCCATCACCTCAGTAACAATCTAGGCTGTAATTCTCAGCTTTAACTGGGAGTAAAGTTAGTTAATATTTCAAAGGCTTTGTCATAGTCCCAGCACCATATAGTGTTTGTAAGATGCAGTGATCACTGGAATTGCTGATCGTGAGCTCTTTGGAGAGCATAGAAGAGGAGATGAGATTTCCTGGAGTGTTCTAGTGCAGATTTCTTGTATGGACCTCTGGGTATCGGTTGGGAATTTAGAAGAGTTCAAGGAATCTGTCTCAGACAAATACAATACTTTGAAGTACTCGGAAAGAAACGTACTCAAAATATTTAACATGGAACACAACAAATGAATTAAAAATAATGCAATCGAACAAGAGATATAACATATACACTTTTAAGAAAGGAAATTATTTTTATAATGAAACGCTAAGATGTTCAGAATGCCGACAGTTGACGTCATGTTGGAAGTAACTCTACCCATGCTTTGGAGATTAAATTGAGTTTCAACAAGGTAGCAAAGTCTTGTTGCATGTGCAAGAGGGAACCTGAGCATAAGTAGGAGGAATATCTTTCTTTCATCCTCTTCTGCTTCTTCTCCCATAAGCCCCTGCCTTTTGCAACATAGTCATTGAGCTTCATCATTTTCCATTCTTTTCCAGGAAGAGCATGTCATTTTCCTTTCACAAACTGAAGGAATGTGACACAATTTATGAGACGAATACTGGAAATATTTACTCTCACTCTTTATTTATACTTTACAAGCAAAGTGAGTGTCATATACAGCAATTATTGTTAAGTTTGGGTATCTCCCAGCTATGTGCTGCATCTCATTAAAATAAATTAAAAAAATTACTTAATGACATATGATCCCTGGTGTTCATGCCTTCCTCATACTGGAAATGAGCCCTCTTCCAGAGTGTGTTCCTAAGGCTGTCAATCTTTCGTTCCTGAATTACCTGCTCCTGCCTAAATTTAAAGGACAGTCATTCACCTCCTGCTGGCTGTGATGCCGACTACTTCGGGAGTCCAGCACTTTCAGCATAGGAGTTCCCCTGAATACTTTGAAAACATGGCAAACATATTAGCGTAGTTACCAGCTAAATGCTCTTAAATCAGATGGTTGAAGTGACAGGGCACAAACTGTGCAATATTTGGTTTATTACCAGAAGTTTTCTTGTTTTACACAAACTCTCTAATACCAACTGGATTTTTCACTCCCTTAATAATGAAGACATAGTGGAAACAAGCCTAAAAAGGTACAGAATGCACTTTTGTTGCTCCTTGGTGCTGCAAACCCCATCTGGTGACAAGTGATGTGGCGCAGGCTTTCACTAATCTGGCGGAGGGGGCTCTGACACCCAGAACTGGAGGCCAGGTGGGTCAGCCAGCTTTAGGAGAGGCAAAGGAAACCTCTGGATCCATGGGACTGACTCCTTGACTTCTTAATCTAATACAGAGCCAAAAATGAGCCAGAGAATGACTGTACTCCTCACAGAAAACTTGAACTGTGTATGGAATACATTCCATTTTTTTCTGTATAGTGCACACACCTGTTCACTGTTTCCACTACAGTGGATGAAAGAAACAGGTTTGTGTTTCCTCACATGCTTAGATATGTTAAATAACCATTTTATTTAGCACTTCAATAATAATTTCCATACCTGATATATGAATATCTGCAATCAATACACAAGTTGTTGTTTACTATTTCAATGTATGCTTTCAAGACAAGTAGATTCTTCTGTCATCTAGAATTCTCTCCAAAAACATCCTATGTATATTACATGTGACAATAAACTTCGTGGTTTTTTTCCTGATTTTCCCTTATTTTCTAAAGTTCATTTTTATTGTTGTGATTAAAGAGGAACCTTTCAGCAATTGAATCTGAACCCTAAAGCAATCCCTTGGCACTATGATCTCTTATTTTAGCAATGTAATAGTGATTTTCTCATTCTCCTGTCATCTGTTGTTCTGAAAAACATCTGAGCTCAGCTCAAAGTTTTAAAAATGCTGTAATGCTGACATTTTCGAGCAGGAGAGATGAGGCTAATGCTTTTTTTTGTTGTTGTTGCTGTAACACTTGTATCATGTTTTGTTCTATGGCACAAAGTCAAGAAGTAACATGAAGAGAGCTATCTTAGGAAAGTCCGCCTTTGTCCTGAAAGAAATGGAGAAATAGATGAGCACAAAGACTGTTCTATAAGCCATTTAACTGTTGTCTATAACAGCAACATAAGCCGTGTGGTCATTAATGAAAGTACTTTAAAATACACGACATTAGATGCACAGGGGAGTCGGAGGTTCAAACCAGATATAGAGCCCCAAAGGACAAAGCCAAAAAAAAAATCAGAATTCTTCAGAATGGGGAACAATGACACAGAAAAAAAGAAAAAAAGATCTTTTCTGGGGAAGCAAAATGGAAGATCTGGAGGCAGTACCCATTGGAAGTTGTACAGAAATGCTATTATACACCGTGTCCCTAGGAGAGTAAACCTACACCTTGATTCACAACAAATACTGTTCTAGACCTTCAACAAGGCAAGATGACTTTTCTGAGCAATTCCATGAGATCCTAGACATCTGCAGAGCTGGGGAACTGATGTGACTGAGCGCAAAGCTGAGTGCTTGCCACCGTCTATCATGACATCATGTTTTAGTAATGATAGAGACAGGTATGTGAAGATTAGATGCTCATCTCACGCATGCATACCTGAATAGAAGCCCAGAGATGTCAGATACTCACAGGGAACCTGTGATCTGATTTTGTGACCTTCACAGTAGGTGACTGCAGACAATAATAAACACTAAGGCATAGACTAGCAGGTATTTAATTCCATCCAGATGAAGGCTGCAGTGCTCTATCTCTACAAAGCTACTTGAGCATGTCTGCATCAGATTACAAACTAAACAGTATTCAGTTATTTTCTAATCTGATGTTTACTGTTCTGGAGAAAGGATTTATGATATGCAATATGTTTGTTTTTACAAATACAGTCTGACAGGGTGACTTACCTTCTGAAGAAAGTCTTTATTCTTGTTTCTTTTTAGGTGACGGGGGAAGAAAAGCCGCCCAGGAACTGTCACATATTTCTGCGCTGTTTTTTAAAGAAAGCTCTAAGATCACCTAATTAGAAGTTCTGTTTGTTGCTACATGCGGGCTCTGGGTCTCCTTTGCAGTTTCAGATTCCTCCACTGCAAAGAGGAGCACAAATAGTCTTCCCTTAGCATACCCCTGGCATCACCCATAAAGAGCCATGCACATGTCTAAAGATTGCTTGAGGGTTCTGGAAAGTGACCCAGTTGATGTTCTGGGAACATGTTCCTCAGGGAACAAGACTTTTATGCTCTCATTTTGGGACCAATTATGTTTTTCCACCTCCATGAGGAGAGTGCCCTTTCATGTGATAGAGAACTTGCCTACAATTGGAATAGCAGCCTACCCATCCCCATGTCACCCTGTGAAGACAATGAGAAGTCATACGAGGGGCTTGTAGAGTTAGCAGAGCAGCACCCATGCTTCTCTTTTTGCTTGCGCAGGGAACAGTCTGCTCTCCTTAGTACACCTGAAAACCTGCTAAAACATCCCTCAGCCCAACACTGAATCCAGCTTGGGAGCTTTGTTGTATCACTGCAGAGCAGATTTCTGCAGAAGAGAGGATTGGCATGGGAGTATTCTGCTCTTGAAATGGCCAGGGCAGAAAGCAGAAGGCTTATCACCAGCTCCATGCCCATTTGATGAATAGCTTTATGTTTCAGCTGGGCATTTGATGCTAAGAGATGAACATTCATCAGGAGGGCTGCTGCTAGAATAAGGTTACCAGAACAAGGTATGGGCTGTCAGCTGGAGGTTTATTTGTTCTGGGGTCTCGACACTTCTGAACCATTTTTGCAATGGAGAGCTCACCGTGAGGACATTCTGCAGAGATGCTCAGTACCTCCAGTCTTTCCTATTGCCTTTAGTGTTTGGCAGTCTAAGCTCCATTGGAAATCAGACATTTCAAAGCAGTTTGTGAACCTGAGTAATTATCCTTTCTGGGTCTTTTAGTGACTTTTAGCTGGATGCAGGCTATTGTGGCCATGGGTTATCTTGACTATGGGGTATTGTTTTCTGAGGCCTGGATGCACAAGCTGCTTCTTTCTAAGTAGCTATTGTGAGTGAGGAAAACAGAGGCACTGTGTCCTGGATTGTAATGATCTCAGTCCTCTTCCTCATTATCTCCAGGAGCAAAGAGAGGCGTCTTTTTCTGTACAGCTTCCTTTTTGAAAGCACTGACTGCTAATATGAAGTACACTCTAATGTGAAGGAAGAGAGTGGCTGCTGAATAACTGACTGCTGCCTGAGTACAGTGACTGCATGGAGCGATGCTGCTTTCTGGGTCTACCACTCACCCCAGTTGCTGACAAAAGACGGTAGCAGACCCTCGATTTTGATCTAGCATTCTGCATGTATACAGTCCTGGAAACTATTCTGTTTTTTAATAACATTTGTTTGAAGTTGAATTATGATGAGGCTGCTGTATTGGTTTGAAAAGAGCTGACATTTACCTGAGAGGCTGCAGCAAGCTGAGTACTGCATAATAGATGAGGAAAGGCTTTCCTTTCCTCAAAGACAGTCTGAAGCATACAGGCTAGACATAAGGTGCATGGGAACGGCATCACACTGGAAATATTTCATCTTGCCTTTTTTCTTTACTTTCTCTAACATATATTTATATATGTGTGTGGATGTGTATATATATATATGTGAACCCGCACAATAAACAGCTGTTCAGAGCATGTTTTTCCTGCTAATCTCATCTAAGCTTTCCTTGCTGATCTGTAGCTCTTCCCAAGGATTTGTGACATATCTAGTGCAAATTCATGAAAACCCAGTCTGCTAAAGAAGTGTTATTTATCATCTTTCTCGCTGTATTTATAACCAGACCTTTTCAAAGCTTTGTTCACTTTGTTTGTTGGGGGCTTTAAATCTAATACGCAATAAGAAAAGAAACAGCTAGAATGGACACAGTGCTCAAGCTGTGAAGTTATGACATGCTTATATCTTTGCAAACTTTTCAAAGCAATCCTTTAAGGTCAGATTTAGTAGTGCCCATAGTTTCATCCTGTGACTGCACATTTAGGCAGTACATGATATATTTGCCTTTCCTTGTGGGAAGACAGCAGTGCTCCATACCTGGCTTTTTAGCTCTCTACATTTCTGACTTTTTTTCTCTGCAATACCTGTCTACCTGTTTCGTTGTTAAGAGCATTCCTTGACTGCTTGGCCCAGCTGCCTGGAAATGCATTCAGTTGAGATGTATGTACAGAAGGACAGGCTGGGTTTCTGATTTCTACAGAGGAGCCAGTGAGGAAGCAAGGAGCAACAGCAGTTTTTCTGAGATGATGCCTGAGAGTGGACACTGGTCAAGTTTTTAAGAAATTTCTTTTGGGAACTTGCTATCAACATTTTTTAGACCCTCTGAAAGCATGATTCCTGACAACACTTTATTGTGATGTCTGTTGTCTCAATCAATAATGAAATAATGGTGTGCACATCAAGAAGCTGTTCCTTTTTCAGCATACACAACCAAGAAAGCTTTTCATTGTTAAAATCATGAGTTTGCTGCGCTCGGGCATTGCATTTTAATGATCTCAGTAATATGTTCCGTTTGTCTCTGTGCCTTTATATGAAGGTAATGTATTACAACTTCTTCCTGAAAGTAAAAAAATTGGAGAACAGGCATGTATTTTTTATGCTACTATATAGTGAGATAGCCATAGATGACGGTCTTACAAGAAAGCAATACATTAAATGAAATCATAAATAAAAAGCAAAATTGCATTACTACGAAAGACTAAACATGCATTACCAGTACTGGATTGTTTCACTGCTTGCTTCGTTCTTATAATGTTGTGCTGAAAATTACTAATGGTTTCCCATACGTGACGCCTGCCAACTTTATTAAAATAAATTATAGAACAGTCTTCATAAAAGCCAGGCCAGGTGGCACACAGATATTGAATAGTACCAGGAGATACCCAACTGAAGGCAAGGGAATGAGGAGGCTGAGCCATGAACAAGGGCAGCAGTGGGACAGCAGCCTCCTGAGCTGACAGTGCAGGGATGTGGCCTTTTCTGCAAGTCTAGTTTAGAGACATATAGGGTGCAGAGCTTCTAGGCCTACCTCCATTGGACTGCATTGCTTATTCTTCAATATCTAGCCATTAAACTGCTGTGCTGGGAAAGATCGTGGAGCAGATCCTGCTGGAAGCTATGCTAAGGCACATGGAAGACTGAGAGGGCAAATCCTGCTCGATCAAAAGAAGCGTGGCCAGCAGGCTGAGGGAGGTGATCCTGCGCCTCTACTCTGCGCTGGTGAGACCTCACCTGGAGTGCTGCGTCCGGATGTGGAGTTCTCAGTCCAAGGAGATCCAAGGGATGGAACACCTCTTCTATGAGGACAGGCTGAGAGAGCTGGGGCTGTTTAGCCTAGAGAAGAGAAGGCTGCGAGGTGACCCGATAGTGGCTTTCAGTATCTAAAGGGGAGCTACAGGAAGGAAGGGGACAGACTCTTTAGCAGTGTCTGTGGTGATAGAACAAGGGGAAATAGTTTCAAGCTTAAAGAGGGTAGATTTAGGTTGGATACAAGGAAAAAGTCTTTTACAGTGAGGGTGGTGAGGCACTGGAACAGGTTGCCCAGAGGTGTGGTGGATGCCCTGTCCCTGGAGACTTTCAAGGCGAGGCTGGATCAGGCCCTGGGCAACCTGATTTAGCTGTGGTGTCCCTGTGCATTGCAGGGAGTTGGACTAGATGACCTCTAAAGGTCCCTTCCAACTCTAAGGATTCTATGATTATAGTGCAAAACAACTGCTGGAAGGCACTAAAGGAAGCATTGATGTCTCCCATCATCTTTGTTGCCACCATACTTTAAGTGTATCTATAGGATCCAGAGTATGGGTGCTCAATGGAGCCAAAGGAAGGTGATTACAGATTACAGGATAACTGTACAGAATGCCTTTCTCCCTCATGCACATGTTCATAAACTCGTTGGATATAAGGGGTTAATCAGGGGGCTAGTAAGGGGTCCATATGTCTTTTGCATATAAGGGGTTAATGAGCTCTTTCCTACCGCACAGGTTAGCAGGATTCTGCTGGCCTTGAAGCCCGCAGCTCTTATAATATTGCATTATAGAACTCTATTTGGGAATTGTTTTAAAACTTATACCAGGAGACTTTCTTTCTCCCCATTAATTCTCTGCATAGCTCTGCTACATTCTATAATGTTGCTGCTTTGGAGGTTGGAACCTTTTTGTTTTCTGTCTCAGTTTAATTCTGGTCAGTTTAAATGTGCAGTTTTATGGAAGTGCTGTCCCTTATCTTATTACCTTTTCCTTCCTGAAGGAACAACAGCATATACCCTCCTTGTTTTCTAAGCTAGAACGTGAAACAAACTATGCTCTCCTAACATTCTCCTTGGCAGCACTTCTTTGCATCTGTTTCAGTCTGAATGTCTCTAACAGGAGTGTCCCAACTGTAACTAAATTCAGCTGCTGCTGCCTGTGCCCTCTGCAAAGAATCAGTATCTTCATATTGGTACTGAATTGCCACTGACAGGAAATATCCTAAAATCAATGCCTCACATTTTACCAAGTAAAAGTTTGGTTTTCTTACCATTGGTAATTAATCATCTTTCATTAGTATCTCCTGCTGCACAGATAATTAGAAACTAAGACATGTCCAAGGGGCACTTTCTCTTTCTGACATCACATTAAGGGAGATTATTTTACATCTTCACCTTTTCATTTCCTCGTCTAGACTCTTTCTTCCTGCTCCTCAAAATCAGAGCAAGGATACTATGTCAATTTGACAAAGATTTGGCATTATCACTTTCTAAACTAATGCACGAACTAATGCACGAACCTTCTGATTTTATTTTTTTCAGGATGCAAACTTGGCACATTCAAACGTGATTGGACACCTGCACAGAAGAACTTTGTTTTCTGCTCTCACGCTGAGCAACCCGGAACGGTTCTCCAGTATACTCTTGTGGTTTAATTTTCCAAATTCACACTGATATCTCATATTGCACATTTATTCCTACCTGTCTGTCCGTGGCATTCCCTGAGGAGCATTGATACACACACCTGGTTTTGTAGCTGTGAATTCGCTGACTCCGTTTCTGTTAGTAAACCGCATAAATGCGCATCATTCCTGAGGGTACTGCTTCATAGCAGGATTCCTTTAACTCGATTTTCTGCATTACAGTAATCTTCCTTCCATTGCTGATCTTACACTAGTGTTCTTCAAAGGCACTGCTTTCATTCTAACCTATTTTCTCCTCAGATTCATGCTGCATAGAATTCCTCTTGTTTAAAACATTAAGGACCCCTCCTGGATTTACCTGTTGTCATGTTCTTCAGTCCATCCACGTGCTTAAAATATCCTGGTGTGTGATCCACAACTAGACCATCTGCTGCCTACCTATTCACCCCCTTAATTTTAAGTTCTTTCTCCATATGTAGCCAGTTCTGATTTCTCTACAGCTTCCCCAATTCTGTTTTCTTCCATTAGAGTATCATTTGGGACTCCAGATCTAATGCCTCAATAAACTTCCTGCAAGTAGTTGTACTCTGTGATGTAGGAACAGGAGAAGTGAGAATCCTTGGAAACTGCTAGTATTTTTAAGTCACTAAAAACTAATGACAGCCAGAGTGATAAATCTCTCATGCTTGCACATTTTGAAATGGTTTAGAAGGGAGTGCCTGCTCCTAATTATTGCCTGACAGACAGCGCCGCTCTGGCAATACCAAAGATAAAAGAATTTAGTTTGAAAGGATTCGAAACATACATCTTGTGAGTTTGTACACACCGTGGCCTAAAACAGTCTGAATTAATTACTCTGTAGCTCAACTCTATTTTATGTGTACTTATAAAAAACACACCTAAGAAAAAATAGTTACATCAAGAACAAATGGGGGGAAAGGAACAGTAGCTTCCAGGACAACCCCAGTGTAATCACAAATCCAGATCTGAAAGAAATTCCTTCTGCCCCCTCAAGACAGCGATATATGAAAAAAGTAGCAATACATTTGAACTGTACTAGAAACTTTTCACAGAATGAACCTGTTTTAAACAGACATACCTTGCTCTTCCTTTGTAGCCTTGGCCCCATCAGTTTAAGAGCTATGATTGTTTTCGTCTAGTCCCGAGAGTGAACCATTTCTTCATATGAGATTTACGTTCTAATGCTGCTATTACACATCAGGCTTCACAGAGGTCTAAGATGAGGCCGTGTACTTCTCATGTCCTCACTTGAGCGCTGACACTGGGATTTCACAGAGAGAAAGCAAACAGTTGCAGATGCCATTTTGCCTCCGCTCTTGAGCACTGATTAAATGCTTTTATGCATATCCCCTTGGAAAGGACACTTCCAACATGCAGGCAAGGTAGATGCCTTAGCAAATACATTGTAATTTCTTAAATATGGGATCTCAGAACTCAGACAAACTGCTCTCATCAGCCTAGAATATGCTTAATGTATTCTTCTGAAAGGCTTAAAGGCCAAGGCTCTACATAAAATCTTTTTTTTAGACAGATTTGTAGTGAAAGCTTTAAGAACCAGAAATAATTTGATGTTTAAGTGATGCTAATTTGAGATATTCTGTTCTCACTCAAAAGACTCAGAGCTTTCCAAGTTTATACTCTTTAATCATCTTCTAGTATAATGTTAAAGAACAGAGGACTCTGAGAACTTCCAAATGAAGAAAAATTCCTGAAAACAGAAATGATTTTCCACCTGCAAAGTCATTTCATATTAATAGAGTCGATCAGCATATACACTTACCCAAGTGTCTAACACCAGCAGCTCACAGGTTTCATTCTTGTAAAAATTAAATGGAGATTTAATCACTTTGTTCTATGTTGGTGCTTTCTTAAATAAATGGTAATGGCAAAAAGCTACGACAGGAAACTTATGAGTTCATAATACTATCTTTAGTATCCTTATGGATAAGGCCCTGACTATGCCCTTTTCCCAGAGGAGGAAGCGTATTGCGTACGTCGTCACAAGAGAATATCCCACATTGGCTATTATGACTCAGGACACTGTCAACGCAGCATGATGCTATCCAAAGCATCTTGATCAAAATAATGTTAACATTTCTTTTGATATGCTTCAACTCACACCAATTAGAAAGACTTGATCTTGTTTTGTATCAATTAGACCTTAGGAACTGGAAAGTAGAAGGGGAGTTGTATAAAGTACAGTTGTAATATGATCATAAAACTTTTTATTGCCCTATTCAGGGAACTATTTTTGTTCACAGTAAAAAAGGAACAAACAAACAAAGCCAAAACCAAAACCAAAACCACCACACAAACAAAAAGAAAAAAAGAAAAAAAGCAAACACAAAACCCCAGTGAATTAAGACTATACCTTCTTTCGCTTCTTATCTTTAAATCACAGTAGCTTTACAACTTTTCTTCCTCTCAGGTTCTCCTCTTCTCCCATCCTCGCATGCTGAACAACAAAGGCTTATTTAACCCTTATGCACCTAGAATTTAATCCTTATGCACCTCCCATCCCTGGAAGTATTCAAGGTCAGGCTGGACGTGGCACTGGGCAGCCTGGTCTAGTGGTTGGCGACCCTGCACTCAGCACGGGAGTTGAAACTCGATGATCTTTGAGGTCCTTTTCAACCCAGGCCATTCTATGATAGAATTTGTTTGCACTGGGAAGAGTTAAATAAAAAATTGAAGGCTTCAGCTTTTTATGTGCTAATGGCATCTACTAGCTTCACTGACAAAACAAGTCTGAGCACTGAGGGAACACTCGAAAACAATGGGTATTTGAGTAAAGAAAAAAACCAAACCAAAACACTCAGACAGGTAAAACTTCTCACACTGAAAAGACACAAAATGTCTTCCCACACAGACACAAAATGCTGCGCAGCAGCTCCTGAGGATCTCAGTTGTCTTCTTCCATGTCCCTTTCTTAAAAGTAATCTAGTAACATCCTAGAAACTAATGCAATGGCAGTTTCTAACTCCTGAAAGGCAAACGGACAAACACACTGCTTTCTGGTGAAACTGGACTCGTTACGCAGTAACTATTTTCACGTAGCTGCCTAAGTTGTAAAAACTCACCCAGAGAAGAGTGCTTGACTTGTATTGATCCCCAACACGTGACAGCAGCTAACTCAAATTTCAGCACAGTTACAGCGTTTCTAACAGTGTTGCTGAAAATGTTTCATGAATGTACAGTATCAGCACTGCTTACCATACCACCTTGCTTAACGTAAGCAAGAAGTCGCAAAGGAATGAGCAGTAAGATCATAGTAAGCTGTAAATAAAACTTCACAACTCAAACATAATTTCAAGAGAGTGCACGTATGAAAGTTGAAAGATAAAAGGGAATGCATCATTTATTATTTCAGGTATCAACAGCTAAATTTTTCTTGACACCTTGGCATCAAAAACTGAAGCTTCTATAATGAGCTTCTCACTTGCATAACTAGTGAACTGTTTTAAAGTTTTCTTTCCTTTACTTTCTAACAGGAATAGCAGTTTCAATGAAACTGGGGGGCTTGGGATTTTTTTCAAATAATGAACAAATCAATCCGAAGTCATTAAAGAAAAGGCAGCAAGTCCTAAAAACATCAATTAATCTTCATAATTTAATATGCCATTTACAGTCATCCAAACGTCTTACTGAAGAGTTATGTACAAAAACCATTGAAAATAAAAAGAATTTAGATGTTAGATGTTATCTTTCAAATGAATAAGTGCAGTTAACACAGGCAGTTTTTTGTTTGTAAGATGTTACATCGCTATTAAATTCACTGGCTACATAAGAGCCTAACAGCCATGCTGCCTACCCTAAAGTGAATGAGGCTTTTATTTTTCATTAATTTGTTTATTTCGAATGAGCCCGGTGGCTGATCAAGTCTTGCTCCAACCATAAATATGGTACATACATTGAAAAATGCATTGTTCTCATAATTTTCAGTTTTACCGATTTCAACAAATGTATAAGAGCAACAGTAAGATCCCTAAAGTTCAAAAAATTAACACCATAAAACTTGATATCAAGGAAGCGTGCACAAAACAGCCATCCTGAATTGCACCAGAGTTCTACGGACAGCTTCCAAAGATGATGCTCGCCCACAATAAACACTGTTCCTCTACAGTACTGAATGAGTTTTCTGAAATAAGATTTACATTTACAAACTTTCATGCATGACATATTCACAATTTGGAAAGAAATGGAAACCCTTCATACATGTCAGCCTTTAATTTTAACCAATCATGAAATTTCTGTAAAGTTGATTTTTCTTGTGTTAATATTTTTGCAGCTTTTCTCAGTTTTTCTTCATTTCGTTCTAAGTAGCGAATTCCATCTGTCTGCAGCTGACTGAGTTTCTCCTTCCGACTTTCATCCAGAGGTATGTCTTCATTCATGAGAGGGTTAAATCTGAAATAAGTGTCTGGTGGTAACAGTGCATCCAGCATGGTGTGAACTTCTGCATTGAAAACAAATGTAGGAAACTGTTACATTTACATGACAGAGGCACACAGTCCTACAATGTGAGCAAGTGCTCTGGAGTGACGTGACACATGTAAATATGTGCTGCTTTGCTAAGTAAATTTCTTCCACCACTGCCTTATACAAAAAAATAAAATTCATTTTGCAAACAACTCCATAGCTCTGTTTCTGCTGAAAAGCTTCATCTATATCCTAAGACAACTGCACTCATGATGACCACGAAGACTTTGTGATCTATCCAGGTACAAATACATTCATTCCTTTACAAAGAACACATTCCGAACAGCAGTAATGTAACTTGCATATCCCCATTCAGGATAGCCACGATTTGTTACACTCAGTATTAGTGGGAGAAGGTATTATGAAATGGAGAGCTATATACTTAACTCTAATCTCAAAGACTGCAGTAAAAAAAATATGTGGCTTTAAAGCTTTCCTTAAACAGCAACTATTAAATATGAATATAGGTTTTGGTTTTGAAATTTTCATTTAATTTAAAATGTTTGAATTCTGAAAGTTAACCAGTACAGAAATAAACTGGCTATGTAACAGATTTATTTGTTCCTCTCTTTGCTTTCTTTTTACTTCTCCTTCCATAACCTCATTTCTCTCTCCTTTAAGATCTCTCTTCTCTTATCTTCTTTAGACTTCCATTTCCATGACTACTTCCAGCTTTCACTCTCTTATTTCCTTCTTTGCATTCTTACCACTTTCCCTCTCAGTATCCGTTTGTACAAATCCTGTTGGATTACTAATGTAATTCTCATTTTTCAGGTATCTGTAGCATACCTGTGTCATCAACAGCTGAGACCTCATAAGCTGGAAGAGCTCAGCAATGGCACAGGGATGATGAAGACACATGGATTTAACACTGAGAAATGCACTCATATTCTCATCTCCAGAAAATCTGTACTACTAGCATTAAAACACCAGCTATATGTAATGAGTTAAGAAGAGACACGCTTTACTGCATGTGTTCTTGCTGTAATTCAAATCACAGAATCATAGAGTTGGAAGGGACCCTTAAAAGGCCATGCAACAAACAGGGACACCCATAGCTAGATCAGATTGCTCAGAGTCTGGTCCAGCCTGAGCTTGAACGTCTTCCAAGGACAGGGCATCCACCACCCCTTCTGGACAACCTGTTCCAAATACTTGCTGGGTGAAAACAGCTTCCTGAAAGCCACCACTCAAAACTCTCCTTTTGTCTGAATTTGATTTTGACACAAACAAAGTCAAACAAACATGGTCTTGGTATGGGTCATATGACTTCAACAGAAGATTCAGTGGGTCAGACAGACAGAAGGGGAAAAACAAAACGTTGCAGATAGCTCTCTGAATTGAAATTATAAAAATCATCAAAAAGCTGAAAAGAGCCACAGTACAAAGACAACTTAAGACACTAACCTTCTGTATCAGTTGCACTGCTGATAACATTTGTGAGTTTGGCTTTCAAACTGGTGTGTGTGACATTCGTCTTCCCTGCACTTTCATATCGGCCCGTACCCAGTGATACTAGGCACTGCAGTGGAACATTTGGCCAAAGACACTTGCACTCATGAACTGCCAGTGCAGAAGGATTATTTAGAAGCAAGCCTCCATCCTGTAAATTAAAAATAAATGTAAAGGTTAATACTATATATGATGTGAATAAAACAAAATGGCAATTACAAATTGAACTGGCATAGCATTTTTATATAAAAACATCTCAATGAAACAGGCATTCCCATCTTTTGTGCAGCTGTTCTGTTTGTGCTATGCAGCAGCTGCATAGCTAAGTTTCCTGGGCTTATGGGCACTATCAGATCACCTCTGAAATCTCTGGTCAGTTCCGCTGGTACGAGTGAATATTTTAGATTAGGAGGGACCTTCTGAGATCATCTGGTCCAAGGTCCCTCCTTGCGGAGGATCAGCTGGAGCATGCTGCCAAGGGCTATAACCAGTTGGATTCTGAGTATCTCCACACATGGAGACTTCAAAACCTCTCCGGGCAATCTCTTTCAGTGTTTGACTACCCTCACAATTTTCTTCTGTTCAGGTGGAATTTAATGTGTTTTAATTTGTGCTGTTCCCTCCTGCCTTTTCCAAGGGTATTCCCTCTTCTATGTTCTCTCCAAACCTTTATTTATTCACATTGGTAAGATACCCCTCCCCCACGAGCCTTCTCTTCTCTAGGCTGAACAGACCCCACTGTCTGTTTCCCCTCATATGAGATGCTCCTGTCTCTTCACGATCTTTGTGGCCCTGCATTGAACTCACTCACTTAATTAGTACATCTCTGCTACTTTAGTATGCTTCTGTCTTCTAGGCTTCTAAGACAGCCAACTTCGGAAGAGCATACTAAGATACTTTTGGCATGCAAGCAGTAGAATGCATGAACACAAGAGAGACTTTTGTGTTCAAGATTTCAGTGGTTAAGAACAGTAATTAATCATAGCAGAGACCAAGATTTTTACAACCATTCAAAAAACCATATAAAATATAGAAGAAACAAAATATAGATGAATATTTGCATTAGCATTATGCAAAAGCTCCCTGAATTACCAATATCCTGTACCTGTCAATCACATTACAAGAATAACAAAGAAACCAATGACATTTAAGCAGAGCTTAGAATAAAAAACGTTATGGAATCACTGCACACTTTACAGAAACTTATTAACTACAGCTGTGCTAGATAAGTAGAAATGGGATTGCTGAGATAGAGTTGGATTTTTTTGTTTATCAAGCTTTTTATTTCATCCTACGAAAAGATCTTTGAACTGCTTCTGCACTACTGTCTACTTTGCTCAAAACACTGCTATAATGAATAGTCTTTTCAGTGCCTATTATCCTTGCTTACGTATAAATTTAATTCTACACAGAAAACAAAATACAAGGATGTCTTTGTCCTTGGTATAATTCCCCATGAATCTTAATCTGAAATCTTAATACTTATCTTTACGGTGCTTATTTATTTCTTTATAACCTAGATTAAAACATGCTTACCAAATAATTTCCACTGATCTTGCCAATATAATTTAATTAAACATGATTTTTTTCCACCATGGGAAAGCTTAGTGTTATCAAAATATAGGGTGTAGTTAGAAACAGGATATCACTCTATTTTTGTCAAATTGACAAATAAAACACCAAAGAAAGGTAAAATAGAATCATAGAATCCTTAGAGTTGGAAGGGACCTTTAAAGGCCATCTAGTCCAACCCACCTGCAATGAGCAGGGACATGCACAGCTAGATCAGGTTGCCCAGGGCCTGATGCAGCCTCGCCTTGAAAGTCTCCAGGGACAGAGCATCCTCCACATCTCTGGGCAACCTGTTCCAGTGCTTCACTATCTGTATCATAAAAAAACTTTTTCCTTACGTCCAATCTCAAATTTCCCTATTTTAGAGTGAAACGATTTCCCCTTGTGCTATCACCACAGAGCTTGGCTAAACAGTGCATCCCCTCCTTTCTTATAACCTCCCTTTAGATACTGAAAGGCCTCCATCAGGTCTCCCCAGAGCCTTCTCTTCTCCACGCTGAACAGCCCCAGCTCTCTCAGCCTGTCCTCATAGGAGAGGTGTTCGATTCTGCGGATCATTTCTGAGGCCCTCTTCTGGACGCGCTTCAACAGGTCCATGTCTCTCCTGTACTGAGGACTCCACATCTGGACACAGTACTCCAGGTGAGGCCTCACCAGCGCAGAGTACAGGGGTAGGATCACCTCCCTCCACCTGCTGGCCACGCTTCTTTTGATGCAGCATATCCGTACCAAAGGTGTGCCACAATAATACCAACAGCTTTCTGCAACTATTTTCATATTTAAACACTTTTCAATTCAGGTTTACTAGAATGACAGTAGTTATTCATTAAGACACCTTTTATATAATTTCTAGAATTCATATAACTATATGCTATTTTTGGAAAGTCAGAAATAGAACCCAATAATGAGGGTAATTTATTTCTTTTCTTCACCTTCAAACAGATTATTATTGATACTGATCCAATCAAGATTGTGTTTCAAATCAGCTTACTCTGACAAATAATGATGTCCATCATGTTGCTCTTCTGCTTTCAGTGATCAACTACTGAATCAGTAAATAACATTATTAGTTAAACTGGACTTCAGAAGACTCAGTGAAGAAAGTATTGCAATAATTTAACTGATGATTTGCAGAGATTGCACTAGAACACGTTAAGTCAAATAATGAATTCTCACATTAAAAATATTGCACCCATTTTAAAATTAGTTTCAATGATCTCACATGTATGTGAATTCTAAGAAAAACAGTTAAAAAAAATTCCAGTTCTAAGATTAAAAATAACCAGAGATTGACCTTTCTGATTCCAAACAATTGTTTTCTTCCTCCGTCTTCATAAAGTTGCACAAAAAGTCCATCCTGAGACATATGAGGTCTGTTCCCTAAGTAACACCTCATATTTTATGAGGGCTACTCTGAAAGCAATGCCTCCTGTTTCATTATGTTGGTCCACAATGTTAGAAGCGGATGTTGGTGGCATGGCAGTAGAGGTTGAACCTTCCCACCAAGATTCCATTACATTTTGTTGCTGCATGACAGATGGCAGCAGAGGGTCAGTCTGACAGAATGGCATCTGATATGGAAGTATTTCTGAAGCAAAGGTGTGTCACTGAATTCCACCACGTAGAAAAAATTGCACCCATTGACATTCATCAACACTTGCTGAACGTTGATGGAGACCGAAGAGTGGATGTGAGCACAGTGAGGCAGTGGGTAGTGCTTTTCTGCAATGAAGACAGTGACAGTAGATCACCTTCCTTGGTGCAGGTTTTTACAAGCATGGCACGCAAGCTTTTGTTCATTGGTGGCAAAAATGCACAGCTAATGGTGATGACTGTGTTGAAAAATAGTGCTGTGCAGCTGATAACTTTCTCTATCAAATAGTGTTATTGTAGCTGCTGTAGCTTCCATGGAAATAAACAGGAGGTATTACTTTTGGGGCGACCTATGTATAATTGAAGAGCTTAGATTTAATGGACTCACGTTGGATAGCACAATTCTGCTCTCCTAATGCCTTCATATAAAAACAAATAATGTAAATAAAACAGCTTCTTTATGCCACATACAGCATCACAAAGGTCTAGTTGATATAAAGGGATAGTTTTAATTATACTATAAGCTTCAGAAGCCTGGCCCTAAACCTTTTAAGTTCCTAGTAGAACGTGTTGCCCCTTCTATCTATATTGCTATGGTATAGCACCGTCTGTGAGAGAGACAACATAAATAGTATATTAGATATAATACTATGTTACCAGCATTCATTTGCATGAATGGATACTAATGACACGTAGGGATAAAAGCATAACTAGCAAGTCAAGTGAAGTGATTACTCCGTTTAAGTCAGTACTCATGAAGTCACACTGGGAATACTGTGTCCACGTATGGACACTCAGCTACAAGACGCTGAAGAAATGGGATGCAGACAGGAAAGAACCACTAAGTTGGTTTGGGGACCAAAGAACATGACATAGGAGATGATGCACAGAACTGGATTTATTTAGCCTGAAAAAAGAGAAGGTCAAAGACATAGCTAGACTCTTTTTAGAAAGTGCAGAACAAAATGCAGAGAGAAAGCTGTAGAATCTCTGATCTTGGATATTTTCAAAATTCGGCTTGGTGAGGCCCTGGGAACGTGACCCAACTTTGAAGTTTATCCTGCTTTGAACAGGAGGCTGGACCAGACAACCTCCTGAGGCCTCATCCTCTTTCATTTTCCCAAGGTTCTACTCTCTTTAAAGAAATAGCATACGAATCCTTGTAGATGCATTTTATTTTAGATGTAAAGCAAACTTTTAAAAGCCTTTCTTACAAAAAAATAGCACTACATCAGTAGTCTGGAGTCTTTAAAAAAAAAAAAAGCAAATATTCATTTTTCACACACTTGGAAATGAGTTGAAAGAGTGACTTACAGCAACTCTTTAAATGACAAAATTGCTGATCAACATCCACAAAAATATGCAATTGTCTAAGTTCTATGTGCCAGGCAAACAGCCAGAGTAGCACAGTGACTCATTTGCTTTGTTCTCCCGTTCTTACATTGTCCTTGACTACATTTCGCCATCTCCTCTCATTCAGTTAGTTCTCAGTGTAATCACAAACTTTTTCACTTCCCAAACATACAAAGTTACCCCTTTCCTGTGCTGCTATGGTCACTGCACTGGCAACTCTTACGCACTCCTTCGTACTCCGAACTTTGCAAAACCACTTCACATTTTAAGTCATCTTATTTTGTGGTCTGTACACTCAGCATCAAGTGCCAGAGTAGGAATATTACTGCAAGCAAGTGCTGAAGAGGGGCTTGTAGCTTTCCTGATGACATCATGCAGGTTAACAGTAGGGAAGAAGGCTTTAAAAAAAAAAATCTAATAAAAATAATGGAGGTAATCAAACAAATGAATCTTAAAAGGGAGCTTACTACGTGTATAAACAAGCATGGTTGTGACAGCAAAACACTGAAGTCAGGCACTCGGACTTTGTTTTCAGTCTTTTGCCAAAGGCTTTCCAAGTGGCAAATATTCAATTGTTATGCTTTGCTTAACATTTTATCAAGTAATTCCCAAGTGAACTTTATGAAACATTCCTCCTCCCAACACAGATTTTTCTAGAACTTCTAAATACAAGTGTAACCACACATTTAGGGGCCACTGTTAGCTATACTAAAGCTGTAGTTAACATCCTCTCCGAGTATTTTGATAGCTGCAAACAGGGAAGGCTTCCTTGTGGTTTGACTACCAGATCAAATTATTTAAAGCAGAAGAAATGCATTTTTTGTAGGTGTATGCTCCAATGAAATCTCTTGAAGATTCCTTGCTCATGCAGTTCTAGGCGTTAAGATAGGCCTGGTTAAACACTGTCAAATTTTCCCCATTTATTTCATAATCAGACGGAAAATACACAAAGATCTCAAATAAAACAAGTGCTCCAGAACACTCGAGCCTGGAAGCATAGAACCTCCTGAAAATTCTTGTCTCATGTAAATAATTATGGTGAACATGTGTAAAATCACCACTCAGCTATTCAAATCAGTAATTTAAAAACAGTTCCTAAACTGAAGATGTTTAAAAAAACCAGTTTGAATCACACTTTACTATGGATAGTTTTTTTTAAATGAAGTTCAGAATACATTGTTCATTCAGAAGCTATCATTCCATTTCTTAATTTTGTCAATTTCAAGTTGTGCCTTCCAATTGCTCCGTGTAACGTTGAAGTTCCACTTAAGTGATGTTAAGCTTTGTAAAGAAAATAATCTAGCACTGGGTGAAGGATATGACTTAAGAAAGCCAAGCCTGATATTTGGAAGCTGGGTTTGCAGGCTCCATAGTAACCAATTCACCTCACTGCCTATGCAGACATGCTTTGCATTTTAGCTCACTTTTACAGACAGACTTGCTCTGTTGTTCACTTTCACTGTATTTATGGAAGGACTGGAAAAAGAACTATTGCAAAGCTATCACAGGCTAAGACAAGACAGGCTAAAATTCTGAAGAGACTTTTGAAAAGTATTTTTCAAGCTCTGTGTTTAAAATCAACATAAAAATAATTAACAGATGCAGATTAAGAACAAGGCTCACTGTTTCAAATGAGGACTTGAAGGCTCTCTGCACTATTGTAAGAGAAAAATCAAAACACTTACTCCAAAAACATTTAGTCTTGTTTCATTAAATAAAAAAATTAGCTTTGCCAAATCATTCTGCAAAAACAGCTCAGTATGTTTATATGAGCAGCAGCAAATGTTCTCAGTGTAGAAGACAGGAGTGAGAATACTAATGCATTCCTCCTGTACAGCAAATTTCTAAGAATTTCAGAATGAAATTATGAATGAAATTCAGATGCTCCTTTGATATTCCTCAAATAAATGTCTTCTGCTCATCGTTTTATAAGGGCTATCAATTTTTTATTTTTATTTTTGACACTAGAAAAACAAACACTGGAACTGTGACAAACAACTGCTCCAGTTTAGAGCGGAAAATGGATTCCATTTGAAGTGGCTAACAGAAAAACTCTTTAGGAGGTACTTGTGCAGAAAATATAATTGAATGAATTTGTATTTGCATTATTAAATGACACTCAATATTTCCATTATTTCTGACTTTGATTAGTAAAAAACTAAAAAAAATTAAAAGCTACATTTGTACTTCCGCTACATCAGCTGAAAAAAGAACATTCTATATTGAGATCACACTACATAAAATATAGGAAGTATCTAATAAAGATGGAAAGTTTACTAAGTTTACTTTTCAGTATAATTGCTCTCCCATACAATACTTATTTTTCTAAAAATTAGCAATGCCATACTACATTGTTTGTATACACACAAAACTCATGCTAAATGTTTCTGAGAGCTACCAATTGCTACTGCTATTACTAAATATTTAATAATGTATTTTACATTATTTTTCTCTACATTAGCCATGTTTGCTCTTGACATTTCTTTAGAATGAATGGCTGGCCAAGGTACAGCACTAGGTGATTATCTTAAATTATTAACTCACCCCAGCAAGTCATTAATTTACAGAAAACGACCAGCTGCTCTGAAGACATTACTGAATTAATGTTTTTTATGTCAGACACAGGAAACGTACGTACTAAACGTACTTACATTGTATTGGTGAAGATCTGCTAGAAAGAATTATTGGGCAATGAAATATAGAGTCGGATATTCCATGAAAGGCATAAGCTACGTACCACATTTAATTACATTAATTAAGCAATGAATGACAATTTAAAATGTGGTTCCCCAACAACAAACTGCACACTATGATCCTCTCTTGTTTAAGTGAAAAAAGCTGGGTTGTGGTTAAATGCACACTGGCCCCAAATACACATCCCAACTTCGCTTCTCCCTGTTGTACTCGTAAAGCACGGGCAGTGTTAAAGAGGAGTTCTACCTTTCATACTGTAAAGTCAAACGAAATCAGTCCATTAATTTTTTTAAAAAAACAAAACTATTCAAACTATTTCTATTATTTAATGCAGTTTTATTCTTTGTGATGCAAATATTAAATTTCATTACATTGACATTGAACAAAACAGGTTCATAACTACAGGATTGGATCTTAAAATGGACTAAATTTAAGAAAAAGCAAACTAATTACTGGAGGTAATTAACACGGATATGAACTACCCAGTGTTTGAATCACCAATTCTGGGGAGAGGAGGTGTAAATACCAGTAAAAGAAGAGTTAATTAAACTGCAAAACAGAACAGGTGCATGGAGAACTCGTATCCACTATGAACAGCTATGAATAAACAGAATGAAAATCAGAAATTTTCTGGCCAAAAGCTGAAGAAATATCCTTCTCAAAATAACCTTCTACAAGGGTAGCAACAACAAAGACAGCTTTACATGTTTATGAACTACAGTCTATAATGCAGTTGGCAACAATGACAGAGGACTGGATTTGACTCAAGGGAAATTGTTTTGATCTGTACTCTTATATTTTTTTCCCCTGAGGAAATGCCAGCTGAAATAATTCTCAAAAATTAGACAAAAATATAAAAAAAAAAGTGCACTACTAAAGACGTAGTTGAACGCACACTCAGTAGAAGAAAAACTGCAAGGTAAAGAATCATTAAAGAGATCTCCAGCCTGCTTGGGGCTTGCAAAATTAGCACTACGGATTAATCCACGCACTAAAAGAGAAGCTCAGCACAGGAAATGGGGCTTAGGCATTGTACTCTATTCAACTAATGTGAATGTACTTGGTATTAACCAATCAACCTCACACACATTTTCTATACATGGTGAAAACTATCGCCACTGTGGTACCAAGACCTGCATCCATGACAAGAAGAGGGCAGTTTCCTAAACTACAATGCAGAAGGCAAATCAGAACGGATGGCATATGACAAAGCATGAAGTGATTACTTGCAACGTTCATCAGAACACCATATATCACAAACAAGCTTTCCTTAAGGGAAGAGGTAACTGTATCAATAGTAACAGCACTTTCTTAGGCTTTCCTCCACAATGACTATCACAAGGCTATTTCACAAGGAAATATGGGCCCTTTCAACTTAGTATTAGACAGACGCACAGCTTAAAATAAAAACTAGAGGTACAACTGACAGAAAATAGTCCTTTATGATCTCCTAAGAAATGATGGCCAGTGATGTCAGCACTTGAGAGGAGCAACCTAGACTGACTGGACACTACTGAATTACCTCAGCTCTTAATTTTTTTTATTATATCAGTCTCCTCTGATTTTACAAGATTTAGTTATAGCAACTACTAGCTGGTACATGGTGTTAGTAAGGACACATGGACTGAGAAAGTAAAAAAAAAAAAAAAAAACCAACAACAGTGAGATCTAATACAGCTCCTTTGGGAGTGACTTTTTTGTTTTCCTTTTTCATATAACCACTCTGAAAAATTACACAGTAGCAAAGTATCACTCTGATTCATGGCAGTTACAAATCATAATGCTTCCAAACTAAAAGCCTAAACAAACCACACCCTCTGTTTCCTTTCACTAAGCAAATCTTCCAAAACCAAGTCATTTTCTGCTGGGAATGCTATAAGCAGTCTGCTCTGCAAAGTAACATCACTGCAGTAAACACAGCATTTTCATGAAGGCTGGTAAACTGCCCCATGGCCATTCACCTTACGAGCTTCTAACCAAACCCGTAGAATCTGCAGGAGAAAACAAACCGCATATATCCGTGCAATGAATGAAATGCGTATGGCAATAAGTAGACAGAGAAACAAAGAAATATTTGTTTCTATCATTGTGAGAACAAGATACACCTATTAAAGCACAGTCTATATAAGCTCTGGTGCATGCTGATCACCGTGGCATATCCTAAGAATGAAAAGAACTCCAGTGTGACCTATATTCTATGTCTTCTTAGAGCCTGGGAAGTACCCTTGAATCTAATTTTAAAAGCTACCGTGTAAAACCAATTAGGGTAGGATCTATTAAGCGAATCACTTTTGAAGGCCTCTCTCATAACAAGCTACAAACATGAAATGGTGTTTGCAGATTTACCATTCACTAAAAGGAAAGGAGGAGTCTGAAGAATATGAAGAAAATGCTTTTTCCCTGCTCCACTGAGGTTAAACTTGAAATTTGAGTTACCTATTATATTACTGTATATATTTTTATTTCCAGGTCATATTCTCACCATACGTATTGTTACTCTCGGATTATTAAAGCTCAGCTAACAAATTAGCTGCCAATTTCTTAACCACTTCAGTATCTGATCTTGCTCAAAGGTGGTCTGGAAAATATTATTTGAACACTACTGCAAGTCAGCACTAGCATTTTACTAAATGAATTCTATCAAAGCAGTGAAATCATAGGAATGTACTCAGAAAAAGTTGTGTTAAACAGAGTATATTTTATTTTGAGAAAAATACGAGGCTTTGTTAAATTTATTTCCATCCTCTCAATGTCCTAATTAATCCTGTGGTACAAGTTTAGTTTTTACTGTAAAATCAAGTAAGTGAAGTGTGCATAATGATTGTTAAATCTCAAATTGCTCTATTAATTAATTGCCAATTCGCTCAGCATACTACACTGTCTACTGAAATGACACTGTTGAATAGCTAAAAAGGAAATGGTTTCTACACTACAGAAGAAAAGAGGAATCTTAAAAAAAAGAAAGACACCCCTCTGTGAGAAGTAGGGGAAAAAAAAAAAAAATCACCGGTTGTAGCAGGCCTGGAGAGAGCTTAAGAAACCCTCAGTGCTTCTGAAATAGATTTTACTATCAAAAAGCTGATACGTGGCAATACGGCTTCTACACTGTGACATCATGACTCGGTCTCTCTCGACTTGCACAGTTTCTGGAGAAGCATGTTACAGGGATTAAATCCCTTTGAATGCTAATGTCTTCCTCTTTTGAACCACAAAGAATATTAATCCTCCTCCCCTCATCTACCAACAGCTGCGCTGTTTTTCCTTCTTGACAGAGTGGAACAAGATAGCATGCCACAATTGACCTGAATGTAAATATTGCTATTTGCTTGTTTGAACTGCTTATTTTTTGTGGAAATTTAACAAATCTGGCCTCAAGTTAACAGCTGCACAAATAAAAACAAAGCGTTCAGGCACCTAGAAGTATCTTTTAGCAATAATATCAGAGGAGTTATAGAAATAATTTATTCACTTATTAAAAAATTAACACACTATAATCCTCTCAAATATTTGCAGTGGCTAATACAGGAAGTCAGACTGGAATGCTCCCAGAGAAAAGGCATGAGTGTGTGCACACAAATACACATGTATGTGCACATGAGTGTTCAAGTGAACAGCCACAGTTCAGCTCAGGCATGATTGCAGCATATACAGCTAGAGTTATACACAAGATCTGTAAGGATTAATCTCAACCACATAGCTCTCATCCACCTTTTTCATGCACTTTGAGAAAGACATCAGTTTTAACAAAGGCTAGATAACATAAAAAGAGAATATGCAGACTGACTATAAAAAATCCGCTATGTTTCCATTGTAAAAGTAAGTATTTTCACACATTCAAAGTCAAATCAACTGACAGAGTGCCTTTCATTCAGATTTCAACATACAGTTGAGTGATAAGCCAGTACAAAACCTGGTGTCTATATAAAATCCTTTAGACTCCCAAACTTCAAAGCTAAGAAACAAATCTCATTTTATTTACCATTCTGAGTTTTCAAAGGCTTTTTAAAAGTATTTTCACATTTTGGCCTTCTCTACTGTTTGAATCATGTAGAAATACAAACATTGCAGAAGTAGATTGCATATAGGTTAATCTAGCATAGTTTATGTTCAGAATAGATTATATCAATGAATTAATACAAGCCTCCAATCAATTTAAAAAATTCACAGAAGACCATCATATTTCTTACATTGCACACCAATACTGAAGCCTATGGCATACAATGAATGCATACTACATTGATGAATTAAAAAAATAATGGTACTATTGCCTAACAGTGGTATGCTTCATTTGTTTCTGTAGTTCAAAAGCAGTCCATTCTGTTAGTGTGCAGGTTTAAAGTGATAAATCGAAAAGAATAAGTATTTTCATGTAAACTAGGATAGCATCATATAAAATGTCATGTTAAGGTTCTTGGCCAGTTACAATGCACTTTTACAATAATGACGCTTGACAAAATCTACTAATACTTACAAGAATTGTAGTTAGGGGCTAAATTAACCTATTAAAAAATCTTAAAGCTGTAATATTAGTAACAAAGCTATTTTAACTAGGAATATTTCTGAATGTAGTATTCCATTTAGAAATATTTATGAGTACATATTGTTTTCAGTCATCTTGCACACTTACTAGAAATAAAACCCCTTCATCATCTTCTGTTTTCCACTGAGGCACCATTACATTCAAAAACATACACGTAACAATTTGCTGAAGACATGGAGGGGTTCTTCCCTCAGGATCAAAACAAGGTAATTCAAGGTAGCTTGAGTGTGTGCTGATGCAAATTAAATCTGAGATACTAATCTGCATGCAAATAGTTATGTATCACTTGGCATATAGCACCTTGCTAGCCTGCTGTCCATTAAAAAGCAAGCACATCCCATGTGCTAAGAAAAAATGTAATCTGGGAAAGAAAATCAGTAAGGCTTGAAAGTCAAAAGACAACCTAAAAGAATTCAAGACTATTAGCATACCATGCTTGGAAAGAATGTAGATTTTCAGATGATACGGAAGAATAAATAGAAAATCTAGCATCTAGTTCTACTACAATAAACTGTTTTAATACTGAAAACATATTTAATTCTCCATAGTTTACCAAGGTGAACAATTCCCCGCAAAGAGAATACAAAATCTACAGCCTTAGGGATTTTGTAGAATTAACCAAGTCACATCCTAATCTCTTGCTCTTTAGCAATCCAAATACATCAAATAGAATGTTTTTTGGTATGATCACATGGTAGGCCTTTGTCCAACAAACTCCAAGTAAGGAAAGTGAACTAGATGTCATTCTAGCTCTATATATCTGAGAATATTGCATCTGATTTCTAACAACATTAGTCATAATTTTATGTTTCTAGTCTGGTAAATTGGACTTAAAGTGAATATAGGTGGTATTACTATCCACTTTAATACGTTTCACTCAAGTCTGACAGTTAAGTACTTTGTATTTTAAAATCATACTATACATCTATTCTTCATATGGAAGCACAGACAGACTTTGATGTGCTCTCAGTTCAAGGAAAGAGGGGGTAGGATGGTGAGAAGAGAAAGAAAAGTGCCTCGCATAGCTTAACACTGACCCATCAAGTAGTTAAGGAGCAGCTTGGAGCAGCTCCAAAAACTTAACCAGCCCCCTTTCCAGTTCTGCTTGGACAGGTGGAAGATGACCACGTTTCAAGATTTCAAAAAGAATATCTGATGTGCCACTCCCTTTTTAGCTTTACAAAAAAAAAAAAACTTATTAGCTTATCTCAGGTGGTATTTGATTAAAATGCTCTGGGGTTAACCAGATGTAGCATACAAAAGAAAAAAATGAAAAACAAAAAGGCTCTAAACAGAAAGGGAAAACAGAATACGAAGAAAATAAAAGTATTCTCAATCTGATTGACGTATAAGACTATCCTACTCTTCATGGGAACGTTACCCCCTAACTTACAAAACTTCTATCTATCTGAGTGTAATTACCCAGCTCCTTATGAATGTTATTTCAAAATATGGTTTACCTTTTGAAAATACCATTTTCAATCATTACATATGAGTATTTGATATTTTTCGCAATGCACACACAAAACTGCTAATATTAATAGTTTTCATTAATTAATGTTTAAAATTAGGTAAGTTCATCCGATCTGAGTAAGCTAAGTACACCACATACTAAAAAGTTACCTTACATTAAAAGAAATGGATAAGGTCTACAATAAACTCTCTCATTAAGCTCTCCAAAAACCTCAGCAACTGCAACTGTATATGTTACAGAACGAGAAATTGAGCACTGGAAAAAGAAATCTAAATGAAATGTTAGATACCCTCAAACCCTAGTATGTTGCATTCACACTGCTTTATGAGTCTACAAGCCACAGCCCACAGTTTCCTCAAGTATTTTTATCCTCTCTTAATATCATTGATAAAGCAGGAGAGCTCAATCTAGGCAAAAAGTGTGCACAGACTTGCTTTCTGTTTCTTCACAGGACTATTACAGACAAGTTTCTGCACTTTAAGTACGCTGATTTCTCAAATTAAATTCTACCTGTTTTGCCTTTCTATCAATGTTCTGTTTATTGACTCTTAGCATATTATTTGTTAGTCTTTTAACTTCAGTATTACTTACGCACATGACAATGCTAATGAGATAATACAGTATTTTAATAAATACCATAAGAAATTCTGGATGTGATCCAGGTACATTTACACTTAATTATGGTACACTTCACATAAATATGCCAACATTGCTTTCCATTAGTTAAGTCTAATGCCATCATGGGAACTAATATGATGGAAATATAATAGATGCTTTCTTTAAAAAGACAGCAATCCTATACCGTCTTTGCTGAAGGTCTTGGATTTAGTCATCCTTCACAGTTCTTTCTGCAAGAGGTCTGTAATATAGCTTTTCCAAAATAAGCATTACTACTTTTAAATGAATATATACTGTAAAGAGGCTCCTTTCAAATTCAGAGTTATAGAACAAATAATCAAGGGGCACTGGAGGACAATAACATAAGGTTAAAAAAAAAATGTATTATGTAAAGTTAATTTCCCTCTCTCTTTACCACTCATGGTCACCAAAAGAAGCTGTAATACAATCAAACAGCATTCACTGTTAATAGGATATATCACCTCATACTCAAGTGAATTTCTTTTGCAGTTGTCCTCTGAATTTAATCTTACTGCCATAGCATCTCTTATTTCTTTTTGCTTTTAAACTCAGAATCAATGTAGAACTTAATAACCTATCAGTAGAAGGAAGTAAAAGTAGCCCATAAACAGAAGCTATTCAGTAATAAAAACGAGCACTGAAACATGCAACTTGAAATTTTCACCCTTTGCGGTATCGTTAGATGGAAAGCCATACTATCCATCCACGGAAATAATGCTCAGTGAAATACCAGTTGTAAGCAGGAAGTCAAAGGCCATTTACAACTCATAAAGTTCCCTTCCAGGCAGAGAAGAAAGGAACAGAAGAAGAATTTAAGTTCGTATTAGGAAGCCTAAGATATTTAAGCCAATACCATTCTCTGGTTCTGTAAAGGCTACAGACATCAACAAAGTTTCCTTTCTTGCTCCTACCTGCCCTAGATTTTCCTCTCTGCTACAAAGGTATTTGATCAGTCCTGATTTTTTCCAGATATAATGCCAGGAAATATTTACTCAAGGATAAGATTTCAGCTTACCTGATGAAGATCATTGCCCAAAACATATTCCTGGAAGTATCCTGGTGCAGCAGATGATGCTCTAATGGCCTGCCATAGTTTATACTGACAGCCTCCAATATAATGAGACTTAACCCCAGGGAAGTGATTGTAGTTTCTAAAAACAAATGCTTTCAGTGGTGTTCCTCTGTTAACAATGGTGCTTACTGCAGCTACCTAGTGAATTAGAAGGAGTAAAATCAAGTTATAATAGATAAGGACAGATTCCCAAACTTAAAAAATTCAGCTTATACATTCAACGGATCTCTGGAACTCTCCTCAGTGTATCTTTACTAACTTTTCAAATAATGCCTATTTAAATTTTAAAAGATAAAGGGAAAAAAAAAAAACGAACAACACAACCTCCCAAAGGGAATGCTTTTTTTTAAACCTATCATAGTTTAAATTTTGTTTCCACCAATATCTATCCAGCAATATTTAAAGAGAAAGCTATACAACTAAAAAAGTTTCACCCTTACGAACAGGATTAACATTAGTGCTACAAAAACACTCCAACCCAATACTCTTCATGTTTGCTAAGTACAAATAAAAATGATCCCTGTATGTTTCTTTTGATGAACTAGTATTTCAAACTCCAATTTCTTCAATGCACTTTAAAAGAACAATCTTAGCAAATGTGAGAAGCGCATGAGATCTAGGTACATTTCTCACAGGTTAGTATTCAACTACGTAACAATGGCATGAAATACATATATTTGACATATCAATGAATTTATCCTGGAAAATAATTACTTAACATTGCAACTTCAATTAAAGGACTGCAGAAAGAATCTCTTCCAAAACCAAAAAAATCTTTGATTTTCTTTCAAGGTTTTTTTTTGCAAGGACACTGAAACATCTTTTAGTCACGCAAATTTAAGTGAAAATTCAAAGCTGTATTGCCATTAAAAAAAATGTACGACTGCAAAATTCAGCATATTTTCCAGACATAATCACGTGAGGTGGGTGTACCTATAATTATGGATAAGCATTAGAATGCGCAAGACCTTTTAGCGATGATGCAGCCAGTCTGCCTGACACTGTTTAGAACAATACAGCAGACAAGTGGGTGTTCAATTCTGTTTTGTGTACTGTTTATTACAGAGTAGGGTTTTTTTCTATGAAACATTACTCAGCACCAGCATTACTAGCAGCTGACACTGTGACATCACTGTATTCATTTCCATTCTTCAGCTAAGTAAGTCATTAATTTACAGTAAGCTCACCTTTATAAAATAAGGAAACACTAACAGTATTGCTTCTATGTGAAAAAATAGAAGGAAAATGTATGTATGCATGGTTATATTCTATCATTTGATGGAGGAAAACTTTTCTGTTTTGTCAAAAGGAGGGCCTGGTTCTAAGCACTACTGGAAGCATTAAGGAAAAAAATACTTTGAAAAATTGAATAAAAAACCTATCAAATCGATACTTGAGCTTTTTTTTTTTTTTACTACTCGTATTTAACTTCTTGAAGTGTAACTTGTAAAACACTGAACACATTTTGGAAAAATCCATCTCTTCAGGAATTTAACAGCAGCACAGTTTACACTACCATGTATTTTATTTTGGTTTTACTGGCCTTGTAAAGAGTGCAAGCACTATAGAGTGGTTACTATGAACAACTAGTTTCAATTCTATTTATATTCACATTTTATTACTAAAGAACATGGAATGAGGCCAAAGATCCCAGTTCAAAGATAACTTTCAAGTCAATGTAGGATAGCTTCTCTCTCAGAAAGTAACATACCACTCCATCCTTTTCATGTCCTCGTTTTAGACACGGACTAGGAACGCAGTCAGTCAAGCATGTGTTTCTATGTTTAGAAAAAAGTGAATGTCTTCCATTTAACAGTAAAGCATTGAATATAGTGCTATGACACCAAAACACCTGTTAATTACAGATTGTTCTGAAATATATGGTATTATATTTCTCTTCTTTCTTCACACCCTATCCTTCACTAAAAATAAAATACCCATGCTTTCTCATCTTTCATGCTGTTTCTGTATAGAACATCCCTCCAATTAATTGGTGCCCTTCAGATACAGGAAGAGTAGAGATCTCAAGGCCAACAAACAAGACTGAAGAAAACCCGGTTATCCAGATGAAGTGAAGAGAGACTCCTTTCATTTGACATGATGGGATCTCCAGACACTAGAATTCTCTTCTATATAAAGTTACCTTCGCAAAACTTAAGGAAGTTGACATAAGCATTTCATAGAATGGCTTGGGTTGGAAGGGACCGCAAAGATCACCTAGTTCCAAACCCCCATGCCACAGGCAGGGTTGCTGACCAGTAGATCTAGCACTAGACTGAGTTGTCCAGGGCCCCATCCAGCCTGGCCTTGAACACCTCCAGGGACAGGGCATCCACAACATCTCTGGGCAACATGTTCCAGCACCTCACAACCCCCTCAGTCAAAAAATTCCCCATGACATCTAATCTAAATCTCCCCTCCATTAGTTTGAAATCATTCCCCCTTGCCCTATCACTAAATACCATGTATAAAGTTGATTTTCATCATGTTTAAATTCTCCCTTTAAATACTGGAAGGGCGTAACGAGGTTTCCTCAGAGCCTTCTCTTTTCCAGACTGAACAAGCCCAGCTCCCCCCACACTTTTCTTTGCCCCAGACTTGGACGCAGTACTTCAGATGGGGCCTCACAAAGGCAGAGTAGAGAGAGACACAATCACCTCCCTCACCCTGCTGACCACCCCTTTTTTGATGCAGCCCAGGATACCGCTGGCCTTTCAGGCTGCAAGCGTACACTGCTGGCTCATGTTTAGTTTTTCATCCACCTTCTGGGCAGGGCTACTCTCAATGAGTTCTTCTCCCAGTCTGTACACACATCTGAGATCGCACTGACCAAGCGCAACACTTTGCACTTGGCTTTGTTGAACCTCCTTAGGTTTTACATGGGCCCACCTCTTGAGTGTGTCAAGGTCCCTTTTTGGATGGCATCCCTTCCATCCGCCACATCAACTGCAATACTCAGCTTAGCTGAGTCTCCAAACTCACAGAGGGTGCGCTCAATCCCATCATCTATGTCATTGATAAAGATGTTAAAGACTACTGATCCCAAGATGGACCAGACTCCTGGGGGCCACTACTCCTTACTGGCCTCCACCTGGACATAGAGACATCTACCATTTCTCCGCTTATAAACCTAAAACATCTTCTAACTTACAGTATTAACTAAAAACATGAGAAACTGCTACAGAAATTTAAGCTTCTAAAGAATTTTTATTCTTTACCAGCATGGGTTATCTTATACAGATGCTTGCAGAGCTCAGTACTCATGTTTTTTTTGTTTGTTTTTTTAAACACAATATTCTTCTCCTGATAATACTTTAAGAACTCTTAACAGGTACCCACGGAGTATACAATTAGTGTTTACATTAGAACACTGTACTTACCTTTGGACATTTGGAATTTCTTGCAGTTTCAATCATTAGATTTGAGCCCATTTTTTCTCTACAAAGAAATGCAAAAAATGAAAATGCCCTGTGAGTTTTATCATGAACAGAAGACATACGTTTTCATAATCCCTTATTAGAATTGTGCATTTAGAAGAAACACTGCTTGGATTTCACTTTAATCATCAGGTTTTTGGAGTTAATTTCAATGGACCAATGCTTCATGCTTTCTAGGCTGCTGGAAATGAGTTTGAAGAGTGACTGGGGTCTTGATTCAGTTACTCCCTTCATCACATAACCAAAAACCATCAGGATTAGTCACCTACTTTATGAGAGCAAAACAAAGTACTTTGCTGCATTTAAGAACTCAAAAATCAGCAACCTCATCAAGAAGCTTCACAGGAATAAATGTAAATGTTTTCCATTAAGAGAACAAAAGCAAAGAAAATAAATGCACGATCCTGCATGATTTAGAAGAATATTTTCCATAACAATAATTCAGTATGCATTTAGCATTTATTTTATAGGTGGATATTTTTCCATATTTTGTATTCTAATCGCTAATGAGAAGGTAAACTTCCAGGTACAGGACACTGGAGGCTATCAGCATACTAGATAATAACCTCTTAGCAGCTTTGACTTGTGTTTGCTTACAGTAAAGTTATAAAAGCTTACAGAGTGAGTGCTCAAACATAACAAGTTTATATAAACAGCCAGAAGAAAACAGAAAAACTAGAACAGTATGCCAGGTTCTGCTTGCAAATGCAATCAATACCACATTACATACTGATATACAGTAAGTATAATTTTCTTCACAAAGTAATGAAAATAAATGATTGAAATCGTTCTTCAAATTGTAATGCAAGGAATCAATAAGAAAAGTTAAAACAAACATGTAAGACAAAATTGATGCCCTTCAGCACTCTGAATAAGAACTAAAGCAAAATCAGTTGTAATTTTCAGAAATTGAATTTATAATATGCCCCATGAATGAATGCAACGTTAGTTGATTATTTTCAGCAAGATTACTTCCTGGAAATAATCCCATCAAATGCTAAATACGTATCGCACACCTGTATATTGTAAATTTGTACACTATTTCAAACAAGGCTGACAAACCTATCTACCATCTAAACAAAAAATTTGCTCAGCACAGCTATGGTTTAAATTTAAAATGAAATACAAAGCACTTTCAGTAACTACATGGGGAAACTAAGTTATGACTTTCTTATTTCCATAAAGATACGCTATATGACCTTTCGATTTCTTCCTCAGTTCTAGGCTGCAAGGAAGCCTGCATGAATCCGTACTGTTTCAATGAAATGTTGTGTAGGCATAACATTTCCCTTCAACACTGCAAAATTGGGATAACAAAGAGTCATCTGTTGATATGACTTCTCCTGGTAAGAAATCCTTAAAGACAACGGAATGGAACAAAGCTGGCTACTCTTTAAGGATGCCTTTCTAAGAGTACAAGAGCTCTCCATCCCTCAGAATAAGAAAGCAGGCAGGGGAGGCAGGAAACTAGCATGGCTTGGCTACGACCTGCTGGTCAAACTGAGGGAAAAGAAGGGCAAGTACAGTGGAAGCAAGGATGTGCCACCTGGGAACAACACAGAGATGCTGTCTGGACTTGCATAGATGGGATTAGGAAAGCACAGATGGAACTGAACTTGGCAAGGGATGTTAAAAAACAACAAGAAGGGGTTCTATAGGTACATAGGTCAGAAGAGACAGGCCACAGAGAGCATACTTCTGCTAAATGAGAAGGGAGAACTGGCTACAACAGATACAGAGAAAGCTGAGGTACTCAGTGAGTTCTTTGCCACAGTCTTCACTGGCAGCCAAGACTGCCATATCCCTGAACCTGAGCCTCTGGGTGGGAACTGTGGGAGCAAACTCTTCCCCAGTGCAAGGGTAGAGCATGTTCAAGACTGACTCATGACACTGAATGTGTACAAGTCCCCGGGGCCAGACTACATGCATCCCAGGGTCCTAAGGGAGCTGGCTGAGGTGGCTGCCAAGCCACTCTCCACTATATTCGAAAAGTCATGGCTGTCAGGCAAAGTGCCCAGGAACTGGAAAAAGGGAAACATCACTCCTCTTCACAAGAAAAGGAGGAATGAGGACCCGGGGAACTATAGGCCGGTGAGCCTCACCTCTGTGCCTGGGAAAATCATGGAACTGATGCTCCTGGAAAACACATTAAGGCACGTGAGGCACAAGTGGATGATCTGAGACAGCCAACATAGCTTCACTAAAGGAAGGTAGTGACTGAGTAACCTAGTTGCCTTCTATGATAGAGTAACGGCATGGGTGGACAAAGGGAAGGCAACTGATGTAGTTTTTAACATTTTTATCAAAGACATGGATGATGGGATTAAGTGCAACCTCAGCAAGTTTGCTCATGACACCAAGCTGAGCAGTGTGGTTGATACAGCAGAAGGAAGAGATTCCATCCAGAGGAACCATGATAAACTCAAAAGGTGGGTACTTCTAAACCTAATGAAGTTCAACAAAGCAAAGTGCAATGTTTTGCACTTGGGTTGAGGTAATCCCATACATGTATTTGAACTGGGACAAGAACTCCTTGAGAGTAGCTCTGTTGAGAAAGACTTAGGGGTTGTGGTTGATGAAAAACTTAACATGAGCCAGCAGTGTGTGCTTGCAGCCTAAAAGACCAACTGTATCCTGGGTGGCCAGCAGGGACAGGGAGGTGATTGTTCCTCTCTATTCTGCCCTCACAGAGCCCCATCTGGAGTACCATGTCCAAGTCTGGGGCCCGTAACACAGGAAAGATGTGGAGCTTTTGGAAGGGTCCAGACAAGGGCCAAGAAGATGATCCAAGGGCTGCCACCTCTCCCATAAAGATAGGCTGAAGGAAGCGGGCTTGTTCAAGCCTGGAAAAAGAGAAGGCTGTGGGGAGACTTCATTGCAGCCTTCCAAAATTTAAAAGAATTTTATCAACAGGGCGAAATCAACATTTTTCACAGCAAGACAGAGGAAGACAGAGGGGGAATGGTTTTAAACTAGTCTAAATCTCCCTTCCTTTACATATCAGGGGGAAGCTTTTAACCAAGAGAGTGGTGAGGTGCCGGAACAGGTTGCAATATGTCCTGTCCCTGGAGGAGTTTAAAGCCAGGCTGGATGGGGACCTGTGCAATCTGATTTAGTACTTGATCTAGTAGCTGGCAAGCCTGCCTGTGGCATGGGGGTTGGAACTTGATGAAACCTTGAGGTTCCTTCCAACCTGTCACAACCCAAGCCCTTCTGTGATTCTATGATATGATTCTATGATCAGTACATTTAATTTTTAATCTACTTTAAGAATAATGTAATTACCTTGTTTCTGTGTACTGTACGAGTAGCATGCTTTACTTCCCTTGTGTTAAATGTAGCTGAAGAGAATTTTTAATTTTAATTAGAGGCATGTAAATACTGTCACATGTGCTAATTTTTGTAATTTCCTAATTTTCTGGCCAGAAGAAAAACATGATATTGATTTCATCAACAAATTTATTCCTGAAAATATGCAAGAGCAGAAAGAAAAATGCTTGGAAGCTTCTCTTCACTTCAGCAAAGCAGTGAGATGCTTACAACTCAGGAAGCACAGGCCATTATAAGAAACTTGTTGTTACTTATCCAAAGAAGCTTTTTACCATTTTACATCTTCTCTCATATTAAGTCATTTCTGTTCTTTCAGTAGCAGTACCAGCTTACACTACAAATTTTAAAGAACTGAACTATCAATATGAATACAGATGAATGAAAACAATAGAATTTGTAATAAATTATTTCTGCCAATGATTATTTTTCCCAAATATCCGTTAACACATCTTTATATACCTTTACATTGCCAACTTCAACATCGTGAGTATTTTTTCCATTGCAATTCCGATAGGTTTTTTTTTTTTTCTATTTTGTAGGAATGGGAAATGGTTAAAATCCTTCAGAGCAGCTAAGATTTAATATCCCTCTTACAACTTATTATTTCAGTTCTTACTATATCTCCTTACAAAAAAAGGCACAGCAGGTGGCTAGTAAAATTTGATGCAGATCTGTAATGAGTCAGATCAAGTAGCTGGCAAGCATTCAAAAATATAATCAGAAATCAGTGCATTAAAGCTTACTCTGTTCCTGAAAAAAATATACATTAAAGGCTTTCAATGTTCTGTTAAATATGAAAACAGAAATTTCAAAAGAATGAGGCTACAGACTAATTTTTTTTTGTTTGTTTTAAAAATTTGCTTACCAAGGAGACAATAATAAAAATGAAGGCTATCAGGCTTGTAACAGTAAATTATATTTCACTTTTTTCTTTTAAAGAAAAACTTACTTGAGCATTTTTTCCCAGATATCACTGTCATAAAAGGCATGGCTCCAGCCCATTTTTACTGTTCCAACAATAACGTTCTGCTTAAAAACATCTGATCCCAACTTGTGATATAGTTCTTCACAATCATCCAGAGGGATATGGAATAACCCCAACATAAAAGCTAATATAGCTCCTGAAAAGAAATATTTTGAAATGTTAAGTGTAGCACATAATGAGACTATAATGATGGATTACTAATTACCATAACTTTCATAGGTTAACAGAATGTCTGTTTTGTGAAGGGCAATCAATTGACATTTCTATCACCAAATTCCCATCCACAAAACATAAACAGTACTTTAAAAGGACAACTAGAAGATAGGAAGTCTATTTTCAAGAACATACTAGACACTGACAAATGGTATTCTTTTGTTTTGCAGATTTCATCCCTGCCAAAACATATATGGCAGAAAACAGGTTAAATCCACTGCTTTATTTGGAAAGAGAAATGAATAGGAGTAGTCTGTGCTGCAGTATTTAAAAATATTTGGAGCATTACTTGCTAACTTACAAACTCCTTGATTCATTAAAGGAAACTGCTAGCAAATTGTGTAAGAAGGGAGCTTTGACTATTTTGGAATACATTTGGTTGCAACCATTTACAATTAATCATTCACGGAGGCCTTGTAGAAGGATCTAGACAGAATGGAGCACTGGGTGATTATCAACAGCATAAGTTCAACAAAGTAAAATGGCAGCTGCTGCACCTGGAATGGACTAACACCAGACACAGCCTGGGAGACCAGTGGCTGGAGACCAGCTCAGCAGGAAGAGACCTGGAGGTGCTGGTGATAACAGGCTCAGTATGAGCTAGCAGTGCACCCTGGCAGCCAAGAGGGCACACTGCATTTTGGGGGGGTGCATTAAATACTGCAGTGCCAGCCAGTCAGCCCAGATAATTCTCCCCCTCTGTTTAGCATTGATACCATAGCATGTGCAGTTCTGGTCTTCACAATATAAAAACATATATTAAGGTCCTTGAAAGCTTCCAGAGGAGGGTAACAGAACTGGTAAAAGCGTGGCAAGGCAAGTCCTATGAGTAGAAGCGGAGAACACTGGTATATCCAGCCTGAGAAGAAGAGGCTGATAGGTGACCTTATTGCTCTTTGCAGCTCCCTGAGGAGGGGAAATGCAGAGGAAGATGCCAATTTCTCCTCTTGGGAACCAGCAACAGGACATACAGCACAAAGCTGAGCAAGAGGAGGTTCAGACTGAATGTTAGGGAAAATGTATTTACTGTGCGGGTGGTCTAACACAGAAACAGTTTCCTAGAGAGGCGGCTAATGCCCCCAACCTTGCCAGTGTTGAAGAGGCATTTGCATTACACCGTTATGCTCTAACACTTGGTTAACCCTGTAATGGTCAGGCAGTTAGACTTGATAACTTTTGAAGGTCTCTTCCAAATGAACTATTTATTCTATTCATACACACTGCCATCTAGTGTGTGCCTAAAAAAAGAATGACTTAACTGCTGTAGGAAGAAACAGTATTCAAAAAGCACAGCTGCAGAATACCAAATGCAAAAACATATTCCCCAGCACCAAAACCCACAGTCTGTTAGCACACAAATGGCAACAGATATTATCAGTCGAGCTACCCATTAGAGGGCTTTGCTGCAACCCTTGGTAACAAGACACTCCCAGGAGTGTAAAGTTAAAATCAAAAGGTATAGTCTAGGCTGTACCTGATGACCAATGAAAACATGACTAATGCTTCCGCTACATTCTGGCCTGTTATCACAGACTTCTACACTCCAGCTATTATCTCAGCCTTGGCTGCCCACGTTTTAGAGGAAAAAAAAAACACCAACTAAATAAAACCTGAGAAGCTAAGGAGCATATCTTGAAGAACATGGGTAAACAGCAGGCTAATAAAACATAAGATAGGCAAGAATGTAAGCTGAAAAATGAAAGTATTCCTTCCTTATTCAGCACCAGTAAGACATCAGCTGAAGTGCTTTATCTGGTTCTAATGGAGATTAACTGAAAAAAAAATATATATATATTCACAAAAAAACAAACCACCATGTGTCAAGGTAATTAATCTATAAGGAAAGCCCAAGTAAACAATAAAAGCCTTTAAATGCACAGCAAACTGCCTCAAAGAGAAAGGAAACAATGTCATCCATGTCCCGGGGGAGTTAGGGCATGGGGAAACACATTTGATCTGCAAAAGGATGATTGACATTACCTTTTGGAAATGTTGTTGTCTAATGACAACAGAGCACTAGAACAAGGTTTCTGAAGACATCTGTTAGGATAGAAAATCTGACAACTGTCAGCAATGAAACAGACATAGCTTATTCATCTCATGGGAAATGAGATAGGCTTCTAAGGTCAATTCCAACTCTGTAATTGAATGACTTATTTACGAATTGTCCTGAAAACGTACTTCTTCCATTAGAAAGGTGTTCAAAAAGCATTTCAAAACTGGAAAGAAAGCATGGGGAAAAAACCCAAACCATTAATAGAAATGCCAACTTAATTTCAGGAGGTTCCTAATCTACAAATCCATGAAAGCTAGAAGAACGCACAGGGGAAGTAGCCCTATATTGTTCTTAACTTCAGCGGATTTTTGGAGAAGATCCTTATGAAGTCCTCATGCAAACTTTATATACACCCAAAACATGTTATCAAAGAGATGACTACAATTCATGTCTCTAAAGTAAAATGTGTGGTTCTCTAAGCATACTGTTTTCCATTGCATATCAGAGCATGTCCATGATCCAATCCACCATATAATACTTCAGAAAGGCACTAATTATTAGATTACAAAGATTTAGGAAAAAGTCTCATTAACATTCTTGGAAGAGATCCACACAAGGAAAACACAGTAGTATACACTTGGCCTGATCACCTATTCTTGATGTTATAAACTGTTCTATGTGACTGAATTGTAAGTGCACCACTACTGAGAAGTATCTCTGACTGATGTATTCTCTCTTCACTTCCTGCAAAGTCCCTAAATACAAGCAAATGTGCAGGTAAGATGTCCTCAGCTGGTTAAGTGCTGTGTCCACCTATGAAAGCACACCACGCTCCAGAGTTCTGTGATAAACACACAGAATTCCCAGTAGCTCAGTTCACGGAGCAATAGTACTTCTTGCTTTCATCTTTGGACTTTTGTACAGCACAAACACAGTACAGCATTTACATTAACTTTGTTCTACATAAAAAAAAACAACATTCAGTGGCCATCACTGCATTTCATGGGCTTGAAGATTTTCTGGTACTTCTAGACCCAGATATTAAGCTCAGCAATAGGCAAGTGAGTTAAGTGTGCAGAGCTCATTACAGCATAATTATAGGGATCTTTCTGTGTGGCTGCCACACTTAACTATCTCTTATCTTTTAACTCTTAACTTTTCTCTTATCACTGTGTACCTTCAAGAAGAGTCTTGCTTCATTTTCTCTGTATTTCCATATTAGTTGGAAGAGCAATAAGGCCTCCCTCTAGCCTTTTCTTTGTAAGGCTGAATTAACAAGTATATCAGGGATCACTCAAGGTTTTTAATGTAGAAGAGCTAAAAAAGAAAGCCTTTAGAAGTTATACCTGTACTTTCCCAGCTTACACTCAAAATCAGAAATCTGGCAAGTTTTGCAAAATCTACATCTAACTTCAGATGTTTTTACTATATTCATAACAAAATTGCAACTTGTAGATTAACAATTACCTGTGCTTACACCACAAATGTAGTCAAAAAGATGATGAACTGGCTTTCCAGTAAGTTCTTCTAGTTTCCGTAGTGTTTGAAGTGCAACTAAACCCCTGAAATACACAAAAAAAACCCAACACATTCATACACAATGGTAGCTTTATTTTTTGTAGATTTAATTAAACCTACCTTTGCTTGATTATAACTGATATCTACAATATTAAGACTCTGGGATATGTCAGGGAATGAAAACATGTTGGTATCCTTTCCAGTCCAATGCTGAAGAACTGCATAAAGCAGAAGAAACACTAAATCAAGCACCATATTGGCAACACATTCTGCTGAGAACAGCCTCTAATGCATGCTACCTCTAACCCTATCCCGGCTTGTGCTGAAGAGCACTATTCAGCCCTGTTTAAAACCAGCTGAGCACTACCAAGTAAGCCACACAACAGACAGTAGTCAGTGCTCAGGCTTACTCTCTCAACTTGTTTCATTTTAATGGTACAGATACAGTTACTGGTTTCTAAAAATAAAGTGTCTTAAGGGAAACAATTGGAAACTCCAAATTAGTAGCAAGTTCTTGAAAATCTTATTCTGTAAAACATACCACAAAAAAAAAATCTCCTCAATTCACAAGGAGACACATACAGAACTCTTTTCTTCCTATTCATTTTATTAATAAGTTTATATTAATTTCACAGTACTGTGTGTGCTCCCAAGTTGTCTTCACATTTTACTGGAACAAAAGAATACCTATACAGTCAAAGATACAGACTACTTCCCATGAAACAAGTTCAAACTTAAGTACTGTGTTAATATAATGCATAATAGTTATCAATAATATATATTGTTATATACATAATTATTGATAATAATTATGCATTCTATTATCACAGTAGCCCCATATTTTTAAAATACTACTGTTTAATGCAAATACCAAGTTTGTGCCATACTCTTACTCCTTATTGAATGCTACTCATTCTGGTGCACATAAAGAAATACTACAAGCAAACAAAGTTGGTGGAACTATTTATGCTATGGACTTTATTGTTAGAGTGCGGAGTATAAAGATTAATCAATCAGTAAATATTTGCTAAAAACATTTCTTCAAATATGCCTCAAAATAAAGCTTTCAGTAAACAAGATTTTAAACTTAATGCACATGATTTTGCTGCAACTCTCTCCAAATTCTGGTAGGTACACAAAGTAATGCAAAATTAGAACACGGGTAACTAAGGGCTTGTGGTATATATATGAATGGAAATTTAAGCACAAACACAAAAGTAAGTTCCTACAACTTGAATAGTTAAATGCAACAGAGTTGTAAATCAGGAAATTGCATGTTTAGGGACAATTATTAAAAAGAAACTGCAATTCTATTTCCAGTTACACTATGAAAAAAAGTCTATGAGTAGATAGAAGTTTCACCTTGTTCCTCCTCCATCAATAGCAAGGACTCGAATTCCCCAGCCTTTCACTGGATCTGTATATCCAATTACTGCTAAAGTCTCTCTAACAGCAGCCTGAAGACTTTCATCATTTGCTTGTCTCAGTCGCAGTAGGCATGGGATTATCCTTTCCTACAGTTAGAATGAAATAGCTTTGTATTTGTCAAGATGCTTACGCTGAAGAAATTCACACTCAAATTTACTAGTTTTGCATTTTAGAGTAACAGCAGTATATTAGTTGAAGGAAAACTTCCTTAAACCCATCTCTATATGTAATAAGGGGAAGAAATGTCTCCAATATTATGCTGTATACTCCTTACTGTTAAAATTGCCAGCTATCAAAATTCAACAGTCAAGCTGAAATTTGAATCCTTCTAATATATTTACTGGTATTTTAGTTGTTGTTGGTTGTTTTTTTTTGTAATTTTACCAATTTAGTTTTACTGACATTGTCACGTTTGCAAAATAGAAACTTAAGTATTGAGCACATCAAAGTATAGCTAAAAGCACAGATTTTGCTGGATAAATATCACTCTGTGGCAAAGTAGGAAGTGCATTTGAAGTAGTACATTAATATCAAAACAAACATAAGTTAAAATTCTTCCTCACACAGACTAATCTTTACATTTGGAATTATTATCACAAAGATATACAGGATTATAATCAAGGTGGGAGTAGCAAGCATATTCTCTCATAATAAAACAATTCTAACTATTCATGTGCATGCTTGATCTGTGCCAAGCCAAGGTAATTCATCTGGCTGGAACTTTACCAGTTTTACAGTTCATGTCAGCTACTTGTCACATCTGGTGGGAAAAGACATTGGACTGAAGCACTGTGATTAGGCTAGTATTGCAGGAATAGCCTACCACCTACCTCCCGTCGTCTCACTGCATGCAGCAAAGAAAACAAGTAGAACTAGATTACACAAACTTATTATTTGATGGCTATGCTCCAGTCCTGTCCTCTCTCTTTGAAAAGAACATGTAAAGAAGCACCACAACTATCATACACACAGAGATCAACTGTACCGTACATTCCTTTCTGGCCAAGTGCAAAACAGAACACAGTGTACAACCATCGTCTACCACTAGAATAAGCTATATTATCTATCCACGTGACAATGCTGTATGCTTCTAAATTAAACATAACAATCCCAAGAGTCTTGGGCTAAATTACTGATAGCTTGCAGATAGATCTGCTAGAAACAGCTAAACAAATAGCTACAAAAAAAAAAAAGTATTCACACCATAGTCTTTACAAGTAGAAAATATGCCTAGCCCACAAAAGCACTGAAGAAAGTTTTACATTATAATAATTCCTCTGTCAGATACTTATCGCCTGTTTAAGCGTAATTATTTGCACCTTAATTGCAACTCCTCTGCTCTCTGGAAATTCCAGAAGATGGTAAGTCAGTTCTTCAACCCTGCTGATACAGACTCTTCGATTGGAGGATCTGCGTAGGGCTTGGACTAAAGCTCGAGTCCTGTTGTCGATACTCACTCTTGCTATGATCTAAAACAGATAAAAGTTATACAAAGAACACAGGGCAACACTAAGACACGTATGCAAAATGTCAAGACTAACAGCAGAAGGTTATTTTAAGATTTCACAGAAGTCCTGGACAGCACGTTGTACTACAGGTCTGCTATAGAACACAAGGATTTCTTACACATAAACAGGCTTTGTTTACCAGAAAATAAAAATGCTCACAGTTAACAACGCACCAAACAAACTGGTATCAGTATTTCTAATGCGGTGTATTATCAGGGCAACTCCAAAATTACAGCAGGCATATCATGAAAAAGCATAATGTTACTATAACTACTTCAAGAATAAATAGCTGTATCTACCCATAATGCCTATAGATATGACCTATATACACAACTATACATATGTGTATATATATATAATATGTATACTATACATATTATAGCTGTGTCTGTATTCATATGTAGAAACAACATATGTGTAAAAATAACACTGAAAGACTTGCCTTTTCCCTCTGAAGGGACAGATGCTTTTCCCTCTCTTCTGCAGTCTTAGTTTCTTTAACTTTGTCCTCCTCATCCTTCTCAGACGCTTCGTTTTCCAGCTGTTTACTCTTTTCCTGCGCAGCAACTTTTGTATCAGATCTTAACTTGGGAACCAATCCACCAATGTAACTGTCTACAAAAGCTTGTACACTGTTACTTGGATATGAAAGAAAGTTTGCAATACTTTTTTTAGTGGAAACTGGAAGAGCAGTACTCGACTTCTCAGCACCCTGAGTCTCTGCTTCCGGAGCTAAAGCAGCTGCTGAGTTCACTGTCTTTTCTTCACTAATTACAGTATTCTCTGATGAGTCAAGCTTTGCTTCACTTTTAGAGCCCTGTAACAAAGCATCCCTCTTCTTCTCTTGATCCATAACAGAATTATTACGGAAGTACCAGTTGATATGATCAGCTACAAAGTTATAAGTCTCTCCAAAACTTGTAGAAAGGTAGCTTATATGAAAAAGGTGGTTTTTAGCAGTCACTGAATCTTCCGGAGTGTCTTGATTAGTGCCACTTGTACTGCTTAACACAAACTCCAAGTTTTCATTTGAGTTACAAAATTTCTTGGCAGCTAGGCTTCTGTTGCAATCCTCCTGAGTTCGGGCATCTATGACTTGTTTACCACTTTCCAGATTCACATTGAGGTTATTTTCATCTGCGTTACTTTTAGTATCTTTTCCTAGAGTACCTGAGTGTGACTTCAAACGAGCTATTCGTGAAACCAGTTCACTGTGAGTGCCAGACACTGCCTTTGAAACAGATTCTATAGTATTCCTAATTCGGGACATGCGATTGTTCACTTTCGTAAGTCCTTTGGAAAAAGTTAAAAGTTTAGAAACTCTGTAATACAAAAAGTCACGACTCAAGATGTGTTTGTTATACCACAACGTTCTGCTTCTGGCCCATTTGCACTGAGGCTCGCTGGTATGAAGAACTCTTATGATGAATGGCATGACTTATCCTCCAGCAGGCTTTAGGTCTATACAAACACAGGTACTTGTTTCTTTGCTTCCACCAAAGACTTTTTGGGTTAATCACAAAGAACAAATACGCATCTAAAGACAAGTGAACTGTCATTACTTATAAATTAAACCTTTCCTACATTCGTCTACTTCATCCTGGAAAATATATTTCAATAAATAAGCCTCAAATTTGTGGTGTTACCTGGAAGAAAATAAAAATAAAACAAAAAATAATGGAAACATCAAGTAAAAAACAAGTTAGACTAAAAGATCAGAGCTGTTTAAAGCTTATTTACTGCTCCAGTAAAGGCAGATAAATAACCTTACGGTGGTGATACCTAGCGCTCAGGGCACTTGGTGGTAAAGTCCCAAGAACTAAATTTCTAGTGTGCTTCCTAGAAGGCCTAACATTAATTAAAAGTTAACGTTCACCTTGAGCAACATGCAACCTTTACCAAAACCACTTAGTGGCACACAGAAAAGCACTTGCTGGTCCTTCCCATAGGCAGAAATCTGCACCTTCTCCAACAAATGATTTTGTGCAAAAATACAAGCTTCCAAATGAAAATGACACCACACTGTTGCCCCTTTGAGGAACTCCTCTCAGGGCAGAAAGAGCACCAATGCTTTGGTCAAACCTACATAAAGCCAAACTAAGTTCAATGAAGCGATCCCATCCTAAAGCCAGTACAGTATATCATTCTTATTCTACGAGCAAATCACGAACTTTCCCAGGGCGGCTCGGAGCTTTACAGGGCGCTCACGAGCCGCACAGACGCGCGGGCTCAAATCCGCCATTCACCTCAACGGCAAACGGCGACCCCCGCCCAACCGCCGAGAAGCGCCACAGCTGGGGGGGGCGGGCTCAGCCGCAGGCCGACGGCTGCTACTCACGGTCTCCCTCGGCAGCGTCCGCTCCGACCCCTCCAGCGCTACCGCACCCCCGACCCGGGGCTGATATAGGCGGGGAGGCGTTGGGGGAAGGGCCGGAGGGCGTGCTTTGTTTGTTTGTACCTTTGCCACTTCGCGGAAACGATTTCGCGAGCTCCGCGTCAGAGGGCGGCGAAGCCCACCCGGTCCCGCCCCGCCCCACGCCCACCCCCGCGTGCCCGGCACGCGCCGGTGCCCCTTCCTCCGCCCCTACACCGAGGCGGCCACGCCGGCGGCGGTGGGTACCTGTCAGGCAGCGGCTCCCGCCGTCCCCCGCTCCCCCGGCCGCCAGGCGGGACCCGCCACACTCACGAACAAGGCGGCCGCCGGAGGCCGTGGCTCACCGGGTGTTGCCCCCCCCCCGCGCTGAGTAGGGCGGCGGTGACAACAACCGATAGCTGGGGAGCTGCCAGAGTGCGCATGCGCCACTCCCAGCGCGCCGGAAACAGCTGAGAGTGACATCCCCCAAGCGGCGGGGCCGGGCGGTGTGACGCGCACCTCGCGCGGTGCCTGGGGGCGGAGCCCGGCGAGGAAAGGTCGCGGCTGAGGTGGTGGCGGCGGCGCATGCGCGCGAGCTGGAGCTGGCGGGCGACGTGCGGGGTGGCACGGCTAGGCTGGCGCGGCCCGAAATAGCTGAGCCTGTCCGCAGGCAGGCAGGCAGGGAGGTGGTGGACCAGCCGGTTCTTCACCCTCTCCTCAGGCGGCTTGTGGAGGTGTTGGGAGTGAGGGGCAGGGGCGGAGTCCAGCCTTTCCACCTTCCTGAAGTGTAATTCTCCCGGAGTTGCCTCAGTGTGCGGCACTGATTACAGGAGGTGTGATGTCACCGTGGGGTGATGGGCTCCTCGCCCTGTCCTGGAAGAGCGGCAGTGTTTTGTTTGTGGGTGAGGCTCTGTCACCTACTTCTGTTCTTCCTCACTAATGAAAAAGCAAAAATTAATTTCCTTACCTAATGTTTTCTTTGCCCTAGGAATATTTTTGTCTGTTGCACATTGTGTTTAGTATAGGAGTCAAACCGATTCAGCAACCTACAGGACATGCCCCGACTCTTGAATATTGGATGAGTTACAGAGTATCCCAAATTGGAAGGGCCCACAAGGATCACTGAGCCCAGCAGGCTCTATGCAGGACCACCCAACATTCAAGCTCTGTGTCTAAGAGAGTGTTGTCCAAACACTCCTTGAACTCTGGCAGCTTGGTGCCATGACCGGTGACCTGGGGAGCCTGTTCTATGCCCACCACCCTCTGATGAAGAGCCTTAGTTCTCACCACACAATCTGACCCTCTCCTAATGCAGCTCCATGGGTCCTGTCGCTGTCACCAGAGATCAGCACCTGCCCCTTTGCTCTAGGACATACATAGCATACTGAATGGCTTGCAGTTCCTTTTTTCCTGCCTTTGTGATTTTTTTCACTCTCAAGATTCAGGGCAAGACCCAAAGGCAGTTCCCCCACACTACTCCCTCAGAGGATGCTTGGTGGCTGCAAGGAGCTCCTGAGCCACCTGTTGTACAGGATCCCTGTGGCACAGCACACTGACAGGTCCCCAGGGGCTCACCTGTTCTCTCTGAAGCCTTCTCAGGGTTGCTGCTTTCCAGACTGCATGAATCTGTTCTTCGTGTATGTGGGTCAGCTCTTTGTCTGTAGGTGACTATGCACCTGGTTGTATTATTTAGTGATATCTTCCTCCCGCCAAACGCTTTTAAGACTTGTGTGCTATTCTTTGGTTTGTTGTGAGTTTTTGCTATGTGTGATAAGACTTTTTTTCTGAATCAAATAGAATCATAGGATTGCTGAGATTGAAAAAGACTTCAAGATCAAGTCTAATCATCAACCTGACCTTCAAAATCTCATTGCCAAACCATGCCCCCTATTGCCACATCCACACTAATGCCATGTTCTTTTCCAGGGATTGGGACTCCACCACTTCCCTTGGCAGCCTTTTCCAGTGCTTGACACTCCTCTTCTTAATTTTTCCTAATGTCCAGTGTAAGCCTCATCTGGTGCAACTTGAGATCATTTCCTCATGTTCTGTCACTTGTCATCTGAGAAACGAGACAAACACCCTCCTCGTGGCAACCTCATTTCAGGTAGTTAAACAGAGCTATGAAGACTCCCTTCAGCCTCCTCTTATACGGACTAAACAGCCCCACTTCCATCAGTCACTACAGTTTTCTAGTCTCTTTTCCAGCTTCACTGCTCTTCTCTGCACATGCTTGAGCAACTCAATACCCTCCTTGTAGTGAGGGGCCCAAACCTGAGCAGTGTGTGAGGTGCAGTCTCACCAGTGCCGCGTACAATGGGAACATCACTTCCCTAGTTCTGCTGACCACACTATTTCTGATGCAGGTGACTCAGTCATGGTCTCTGCCCTAAGTGCCAGACATAGCTATGCAGGTAGCCTGTTGTTTTATGAGTTTCTTTATGTAAAGACCACTTACTGTTATGTTACAAGAACATTACGGTCCTGATAGATTTTAGGCTAAGGTACAGGAGCAGTTTCTCTGCTAGCAGTGTTAGCCAAAGCAGCCTCCCCAGCTGTGTCTGCCCTGGTGCACACCCTGGAACTCCTTGTTTGTTTGCCTGGTGGTGAATGGAGGTGGATCTCATAAGAAGCAGTTGCCCATCTGAAGCAACAGCTTGGGCTGGCTTTAAGTAGGATAAATTGCATTCTTATAGCAACAAAAGATTAGGAAAAAGAAGACCAACAACTTCAGTAAGAAGGTTCTGCCCCCTTAAACCTTATACTGCTGGTCCATATCCTGCTTTTCTTTGTCAAATAAGATAGTGAAAGTTGCTACAGATCCCTTCAATCTGTACAAAGTTCTTTCCTAAACAGTCACACGTTCTCCCGTAAGCCCTTCTGTGCCAGCTCAGGTATTTATTTTACCGCTGAGATGTGTATATACCACCTCTTCTAAGGAAAAGATTCAGGGATTTCACATTCCAGGTCTGATCACAAACACAAACATTCTTGCATACAGGTCTCCCTGAGAGTGACCAAACCTGTTGATCTAAGCATGTTCAGAGACCCATGATTCATCAGCTTTGCATACAACTCAGCAAAATACTTAAAAACACTGGACCTTTTGTCCAGAATTCATATATTCCCAGGCACAAATTCTGCATCAACACCTTCTCAAATATTTCACCAGTTTAGCCTTGTCTTTCATAGAATCACAGAATTGTTAAGGTTGGAAAAGACCACTAAGGTAATCCAGTCCAGCCGTCAGCCCATCACCACAATGCCCACTAAACCATGTCCCTCTGTGCTACATCTACCTTTTTTTTTTTGAACACCTCTAAGGATAACTCCACCACCTCCCTGAGCAGCCTGTTCCAATGCCTTACCACTGTTTCTGGGTAGAAATTTTTCCTAATGTCCAACATGAACCAACGTAAAGCTATTCCCTCTAGTTCTATCGCTGTTACCTGGGAGAAGAATCTGGCCCCCACCTTGCTACATCCTCCCTTCAGGCTGCTGTAGGGACTGATAAGGTTTCCCCCGAGCCTCTTCTCCAGACTGAACAAGCCCAGTTCCCCCAGCTTCTCCTCATAAGACATGTGCTCCAGACCCTTCACAGCTTTGTTGCCCTTCTCTGGATACACTCCAGAGCCTCGATGTCTTTCTTGTAGTGAAGGGCTCAAAACTGAACACAGTACTCGAGGTGGGGCCTCACTAGTGCGAGTACAGAGGGACAATAATCTCCCTGGTCCTGCTGACTACACTATTTCTGATACAAGCTAGGATGCCATTGGCTTTCTTGGCCTCCTGGGCACACTGCTGGCTCATATTCAGCCAACTGTGAACATGTCATGGAGTAGATTATACAATTCACTTGTAAAAGAGAAGCAGCAATGTACATATTTTAGTTCTATAAAGTGATTCAACAAAGTTTACATGACTTAACATGACTTGTGATGGCAAAGTCACTTGATTATGTACTGAACAGAGAACAGGGTTACACAAAACTGTCAGGGAGACCCTCCTGGTGAGTTACAAGGTTTAGAGTGGATCTCTGGCCAACAGTTTGTGTATAAAGGATTATGTGTGCAATCAATCCTTTATATCACTCAGTACCACATAGCAAGTTAGCAAGTTATTAGGAGATAAGTAGTCTCTCCATCTTGAAAGAAGTGAAGTTCCAAGAAGTAACTATTAGTCACTTACCAAGTATCTATCGCAGGTAAGAAATCTCTTGACCTTGAGGAAGAGCCTTGAGCTGAGTCTCTACTCATGAAGGAGGTCCTGGCATGCAACCCACTGCCATGCAAGGAGAGCTCCATAGGCTCTGGGCTGTCCCCTAGTTATAAAGTGAGGTGATTGACAATTGGTCATATTTGGATACCAGCCATGTTTGATGGGTGTAAGCTATCTCCCACAAACCCGCTTTGACCCTGGTTCAGCTATCATCACCAGACATATCCATCACTGCAGCCACTGATGGCCCTTGCCTGAGCAAGACTAATGGTCAGCTTATGGGAGGCTGGGGGAAGCACACCATCACACTCCACCCCATGACTATAGCCAACTGATCTTAGCCTCACAGAGTAGTGGTGAGGTCACCCCTTGCCTGTGTGCCATTAGTAGTATATTGATAATTTATGTGCTCACAGATCCATAGTAAGTTGATAGTGAAGTATTGCTATTTGTTCTGTACTACTTTGTATGTTTTAGGTGGTTGAAGTTGGGTTATTTGTTTTATCATGTACAAAACCTTCATATACAATATGATTATAACAACAGACACACTAATGTTAGAGTTAGTAAAATCATAACTGAATGAAGCAGATGATTAAAAATCCATGTTTTTGTCAGTAACCACTCAAGAAGAGTTTCCCACCAGTCATGCTCTCCATCTTTTCTCACTCTTTCCAGACATGGTGTATCTCCTCTGCATCATGATAAATGGTGCTTAGGCTTTTAGTCCATTGTTTCAAGCATATTCCAGTAGCTGACACAGGTCATTTCATCGCAGCAGTCTCTTCACCAGTACGAGATTCATTCCAGTACAAGCAGGCAACAAATCCAGAGTCAGTATATAGTCAGACTGTAATAACTGAAAAGACATAATGGGAGTTGAATAATTAAGGTTGCATCCCATAATTTCAGTAAAGTTAAAAGCACAAATATTTATAAAATCACAAAGGGTTCTTATACAAACACATCCTTTTCCAATATATACAAGTACAGATTCAGGGGTTTCTTTGGGATATACTTCAAAATAACATTCTGCTCAATGTCAAGACAAATGTCTCGAGTTATGATGTTATGAATCATAAGTCCTTGTCATTTCCATGCAATGCACGCTTTAATATCACAAGTTTGCCATTTGTTTCTGTCTCGTTGGGCCCACACTTTTACATCCTAATGAATAGAGTTTAGTCTCTCTGTGACTTAATCCTAGTGCAATGGTTGGAAACATGATATATACCAAAATCTTACATATCGTTAAGACAAAAGTGGTGGCTTTATTGTTGATGGGATCAGAAGTAAAATTAAGTAAATACCTCCAGGACTGGAATTCTTTTTCAAATTTAGTTGAATTGTTTCAAATCATCTTTGAAATTCCAGTGGATAAGGTGCCTTCTTTGCCTTTTCTTATAATTGCTGCTGCCATAGGTTGCATTCACAGTTACAATTAAGAATTAATGTTTCTCTATCAATTAAATCTACAATAAGTTGGTGCTCCTTGCCATTGATTTTTGTACCCAGAAATCTGAAATGTCTACAGATGGATTCACTGATTACCCAGCTTCCTATTTGAATTTCTTGGCCAGTTACGCCTTGGAACTGATGGAGATGGTTAATAATATCTCAAATCTATTTATTTTCTAAGTATGTTTTCGTTCCGTGCCTGACCATAATGTACATGTTTAAATCTCTCTTATTAAAGTGTATTCCCATACCCCTAATTGAGACATTAAGAAGAAATATTCTCCACTTATCTAAAAGATAGGCACCTTCACTAAACTCATTTTCTGGATTCTCTTAGGAGAATTCAAAGGAGAGCTGATTCTCCCCATTTGACTAAGCGCCTGATTTTTAGATAAGGAAGATGAATCTGCCCAAGATATTCAGAGGGTGGCAAACTCCAATTAAAGTACTTTTCATACAGTATGAAAATGATCCAATTTTTACACATCTTGAGATATATTTTAATTTTAATAGAATGTACATTTGCTATTTTAAAATTACATTTGTTTCAATACTTTCTTTGGAAAGCTTCAACTAAGATTTTTTCTATGATTATCAATATTTTGTCTGCTGATGTCTATTAGATTGAACGCCTAGCACCTCAAGCTCTGTCAGACTGGTCCCTTAAAAAGTGACAGTTTCCAGTTTCAGATAATACTGAAAGTAGTTTCATTTTAATGATTATTATCCCAGTAACAATTTTAAAAATCAAAGGCTTTGTCCCTCTCCCTCTGCCTTCATTTGCAGTACGCTTCTCTCTTTTTCATTTTAAATAGATTGAAACTTCACTGGATCATCGAGTTGACTCTTAACTCTTGAACTGACTTCTGAACTCTGTGACACTCCACACCCTGTGATGTGGATCAGCTTTGAAGTGAGACTGTCCATCACATTTGTCCCCTTTCTGTGCCTGCTTCCTGGGGTGATCGGTCTCTTCTGGGATCAGTTTTCTTAATTAGAACTTTTGATGTTGGTAAGACAATTAAACCTTTTCTTGGATTGATTTGGTCATTTGGTACTGGTGATTTTATGCACATTCATATGTCACTCAGGTAATGCCTCCTTTTTATTTCCATGAAACTTACAACGGATACAAAAAGCATGGTAACACTGTTTAATAGAGCAAGTTCTCAGTTAAAAGCCACTATTTTTCTACAGTCACCTCCATTAGCTATGCATTTTTTGCCAGCAATGAACAAGAGCCTGTATGCTGCTCTCATAAAAATCTGTACCAGTGGAGGTGGCCCACTGTTTCACAGCTGCTACGGCAGCATCGTTATTAGGAAAACGTTGCCCATGCAGTCCATCTTTCATTGGCCCAAACAGATGGAAGTCAGAAGGCCTCAAATTCAGACCGTATGGTAGGTGTGGTAGGACAGTCCAGCCAAGATTGGCAAAGTGCTCCATGGTCTTCAAATTGGTATGGGGTCTGGCATTATTATGTTGTAAGAGAAAGGCTGTCTTCTTTTCTGGCCTGACTTGGCAAGTTTGAATCTTCAACTTAGTCAGCATAGTGATGTAGTGGTCAGAGCTGCTGATTTGTCCAGGTTCCAGGAAATCCAGAAGGATCACCCCCTTCCTATCACAAAAGACTACATATCACTTTGACAGCTGAGGGCTCCACCTTGAAGTTTTTCTTTGATGGGAAATTCACAAGTTGCCACTATGACACCAGGTCATAGGGATGGCGCCATGTCTTGTCATGGGTAATGATGCAATCCAGGAAACTGCCACCTTCAGCCTTGTATTGATTCACTAGGTCCTGAAAAACTTGCATATGGCATTCTTACTGTTTCTGTGTGAGCACTTATGGGACCCACCTATTGCAAACTTTGCAATATTCCAGCACTGCCACTGCTGTTTCCAGTGTATTGAAGCTGATATTCTCCAGTTGTAATCTGCCAAATCACACGATAGCTGATCGAGACACTCCTCATTTCATGCTGTGGCAGCTGCTTGTGGCTGTCCAAAACATGGCTTGTCTTTCAGGTTGCTGTTGCCATTGCTGAAGCGCACCACCCACTGCCTCACTGTGCTCACATCCACGGTTTGTGCTCCATAGCTGTTCACCAAGCATCAATGAATGTCAATGTGTTTATTTTTTTTCCACGTAGAGGAATTTAGTGACATATGCACTTCCACATCAATTGCCATTTTGTCAGACTCCCCCTCTGCTGCCATCTGTTGCATTGCAACAAAATGGAACAGAATACTGGCAGGAAAGTTCAGCTTCTACTTCCAATACCATGTACGTCTGCCTTTGACATCTGAGCCAAGATAATAAAATAGGAGGCGTTACTTTCGGAGCTGCTTTCCTGTATAATCTGTCATAAGTATAGTCTTGTTAAGTACAACCTATCATAAATATACTTGCTAGTGGTGACTTGTTATCTCTAATAAACAGAAGTTTTTAGAAGATAAAGTTGCAATCTGCATACACCTACAGGCTGAGTAATCCTTTAGATAGTGACACTGTTTCAGTCGCAGAGACCACTGACTTCAGCTTAGATTAATTAAACCTGATCAACTTCCAGAGGTGAGCTGTTATTTCTGGAAAATATTTTTGCATATACTTTCTCTGTACAAATAATATGAAGATATTATAAGTATGTATATCTTTCGGGCATTAGTAGATGTGTTTTTGTTTTTTACTCACCCATTTAATTATGGATAGTGTCCTGGTAACACAGAACAATCAAGACACGCGAAACACAAAATTTGTGTTTGTTTGGGGAACAAACACAAATATTTCAAATCTCTTGGGCAAATTAACAGAAATTGGTAGACCAGTGTTCTGCTAATAATGGCATCTGAGATAAGTGCTTAAATCGAACATCTTCAATTAAGATCTAGGGAAAATGCTTTTTTCTTTTTTCATCAATGTAGTATAAAAGGCAGAATCTGCATAGTGCTCTGCTCCCAATGTTTTTAAGCTTTCTAAATGCAAAACACAGGTATTCTGCCTTTTAACACTAGATGGCAGACAAAAATGCGAAAATATTTCCCTGTTCTTGGAGGTACAATATTGAAAAATTAATTTGCAACTTGAATAGGCATTCACTGTTCTCAGACTAATGAGAATGAAGACTATTGGTCACATACTTCTGAGAGCTTGGATACCTCCTTCAGCCTTTCATTTGGATGTGTGTTTTTTTTTGGCACAAATACTCCAAATAATCAAATGAAACTTTTTGACATTAATTTCTGATTGCTTTTTTTTTTTATCTCAGTTACTCCCCTTCAGTATTTTTCTCTTGTCAAAGAATGACTGAAATTCTCTAAGCCCTAAAAAGGGCTTAAACAAATCAAATTGAAGAAAAGCTTTCAGAGGCAACTATCCTTACCAGGCAGTCTCGTGGTTGTGTAGTTCACTTCAGTAAATTAAAAAAAAAAAAAACAGGCAATGTAAAACTTATATTGCAACTGCTTAGTATCTTCATCTTATATCAATTTTCTAAAATAATTAGGCAGCTTTACTCCTTGTTGTTACTGAATTTCAGAAAGTAATAGAGAAGTAAAATGTATATTAAGGAGGCAGCTCAATTTCATAGAAATTGTAGTACTAAATATGAGTTATATAATCATCTATCAGCCAGTAATATTTGGGGCTATTACTCCATTTCCCTCCCAGTTGCATATTCTAAAAGAAGCGTTTGATACTTCATTTATCAGGAGGGTCAGTGTCCCTGAGGGTACATCTGCAATGAATCATCCATCAAAATCTGAATCCATCGACCTGCAGCATCAAGCTAGTGTGCCTGTTGCTGGCTCTGGGCTACTGTCTGCACCATGGATGCAACATTTACTCTCTATGCATGCATGAGTTTTTGTTAGCTAACAGAACAGTCTTGAATTGCTGTGCAGAAACTTGATTTGCATTGCTTATTTTGCATGATGTGTGATGCATTTATAGAACTGGTCGCCAGCACATCCTTCGTTTCTGTTAAACCTTGATGTGCATATACAATACTAGAACCATAACAAGTCACACCGAATCAAACCTAGTGTTTCTCTCTTTGTGCTGCTACTGTGGCTGCTCAGATTCTGTCTCAGACTGGCTCCCTTCAGTGACGCATTATGCAGTGCATGCAACCTCATGAACTATAACCAGAAAAGATGCAAATTGTTCTCATTGAATCTTTTCTATTGTTTTCCAAATTGCAGAAGTAACTGTACTAATATAGAAGGTAAGTTCAAAAGTACATACGACTCTTCTATCTCATGGTTAGGAAGTCACTGACAAAGATGACCATAGCTTCTGATCTTAGTTCTTCAGATTCTTCTCACTTTGCAGTAGTTTTTGATATAAAAGGTACATACAGGATGAAACACCGGGGCATGGCCTGTCCTTCTCCTTCCCATGGGAGTGCTTTAGCCGCAAGGATGTAGAGCTATGTCCTTTTTTCAGACAGTCATGGAATGTTTTGAGTTGGAAGGGAGCTTTAAAGATTACCTATGGTTTCCGTGGTTTTTTCTTGGTTCCATGAACCTTCTTTTCTGCATAGTCACCAAGTTTCAACAAGAGAAGAAGAAAGCATTTTATGCTTTGCATTGCAAATACATCAAGGAGCAATACATTTTCTTATGGAATCAGAAATATGTATTTAAACTTCCTGAAGCTGAAAATGGCACTGAACTGTTTTCTTGAATCACCTGGTCAAATATTCTGTTCAAAATAGTTTTACACTATGTATTGTCAATGACCTTATTCCTTTTCTTCTTTCTTCCTTTTCCTCCTGTTTCTCTTCTCCCTACACACAGACCTCCATTTTTCTCACCCCATTTAAAATAACTGGATTAGTCCCAGTGTGTTCCCTGAAGGAATGATTCTAAGACACCTTTAGAATTACAGGCTCTGCATTTTCAGAGGATGAAGATACCAGACTTGGGAGTTAAGACTCAATTAGAATCTCTATCTGGGATTTCCACTATGTCCCTTTCTATTCATTTATATTCTCTGCTACTCACATGCTTCCCACATAAAATAAAGGAACTTGGTTCCCTAAACTGGGGTGTTGGATTCTATTGCTACTTAATATTCCTTACAGTTAGCCTTGATTTCCTGCTCCTCCACAGCCCATAGTGAATGGTCTCTGGCCTTGACTGGGGCCTTTGTGCATTCTAGAAACTTAGCTGCTAAAAATAAGAATGTATTAATCAAATAATTACATAGTAATTATGAATAATGCAGTAGATTACTTAGAGTTTGTAATTCAGACTCACGCTAGAGGTCATATTACAATTCCTTTTCATCCCTCTGTGATTACTATAATAGTTGCTCTGTTATCTTTCAGCATGCAAGAACTGGTAGATGTGAATTTCATTACTGCAGCATCTGGCTGAGGGTATAATTGCGTATGTGTCAGACAAAATTCTTGGCAAGAATGGAAGAGGTCAAAACACACAGTTCTTTTAGGTACTCTGGAATTAATTCACTGTCCTTATTGTTTGCTATTACTTATTCAATGTTGTCTGAGAAACTGACTCATTGCTGTTTACTTTGTCTTTATTTTAAGCATTGAGGTAAGTCTGACCCTTGTACCAGGTCTTGAGGTGTTATGCCCAGTTCCCTCTTAGCATTTGTTCCTGTGTTCAAAAACTCTATTTCTAGTTACTCATCTGTTGAAGGAATACTTTGACATTATTCTTCAAAACCATTCAATCTCTAAGCCAGAACTCCTTCTCCTAAGTTACACATTATTTCACCACTTAGCTCTGCCTGGAGGCTCAGAGAGGCTCCTGTGGGTATCCTTCTCTGTCAGCTGTGTTCCACAGCACTGGTGGCAGATGAACTGGCATGCCATTCAGTATCTTAATGGACTATCCAGACTGCCTGGAATGCTGCAAATTAAAAAGACAAGTTTTGGAAGAAGCTTACATACCTAAATTATGAAGACTGATTTATGTCTCAGTATAAACTATCCTGATGAAAGATATAGAAATACCAGCAAAAGCTCAGCACTGTGCAGTTAAGCACGGTTTATTAAAGTTGCACAAATTTTTACAGTGGCAATGGGAATAAGGTGTTATTTTGAGAATGATCTACAGGATGTGGAAAATAATTCTACCACCATAATTCAACTATGTGAATCTAGAAAACTTAGTCTTCAGGCCAAGTGGGACTCTCACTCCCTGCTGTTAGTAACAGCTCTGAAATCAGAAACATGCACGAAAAATGATGTCAGCACTGGTGAATAATAAAGTTTTAAGTTTACTGGAAAAGGTTAAAAAGTTATTCTCTTGGACACAACATCGTTAGGGATCAAAAAGAGTCACGTAGTAATTTACGTAGACAGCTTTACTGTTCTGTGATGAGTACCTGTAATAATCTAGTTATGAGCCAGAGGGGGCCAATACCTACTGTTTTTCTCCAGCTTTAATGCCTGGGGCTAATTCCTGCTGCACTTAGTTTATGAGAGTCTTGGTCCAAAATATTGCCTAAGAATAATTATAGTAATTTGATGTGTTGCAGTCCAACATTTTGAGTATATAAAGCTGGATTTTTTATGTAGCTATTAATCTTACTGAAGTAACTCCCCCTTCCTTCAAACACACAGTTAGCATACTACTCTGAACATAATTTCACAGAAGGTGAAAGGCGTCTGAGCTGTGTGTGGGGGGAGCAGCTTCTGCACACGCATACCTCTGCACACACGTGCACACAGGTGTGCATACAGAACATAGGCATGTACAACTAAGAGCTTGATCTACTTTGAAGAGTTTAATTTCCACTTTCCATATATAAACATGTTTAGCAGGACAGAAAGTTATTCCATGTTTATTATAATGTTAATTTGAACATTTGAGGTAGTTTAAAGTAGGTCTGGATTGAATATTGATGAGAATTTGAATTGTCCAGACTTACTTTCTAATAGTCTTTTGTGTTTCCCAAGACTTCTGCTTCTTACACAAAACTTCTTTGGGTCTTACTGTGTTGAGACAACAGCGTTAGTAGTTGTCTTTATTGGATGATTATACATGTGCTGCCTGCAATACTATTTTCAGTATTTTTTTTTTCTGTGTCTTTAGTTGGCACCTTGGGTTTAACTGTTGCATTTGAGGCTGCTTTATTTCTAAAGGTTCTCTCTAATAACTTCTAACTATATAGTTTTGGAGTAAATCTTTATTCCTTGTCCAAAGAACCATACACATTAGTATAAATACTGAGTTAGTGGTGGAATTTTTTTTAAGAAACCATAACTGTAGAAAGTTGTACCAGTGCAGCAGCAAAATGGTGGTCGTGATTTTAGTTCAGTAAAAACAACTTACAACAAAGTTGTTTATATGCTGTATCTGGAAATAAGCTGTATTTTAATACTGAAAAAATATGAATCTAAAATATGAAATCTCTATTTCACTAAGTGAAATAATCCATCTGCTAGCAACTATACTACGCCAAAAATGAGTTACATTTTTGGTATTAGTATATATTTATGTTACTTAATGCATCCCCTAGAATGTATTCTCTACCATGACAACAATTTCAATACACTATGTTATTTTTTTTGTCTCCTCTGGAACATATTGCTAACTAAGTGTTTCATATGAAAACATTTTAAGTAAGAAGTCAGTGTTTATACCATGTTCTTGATAACTGAATCTGCATGCTTCTCTTTTTTTATCCTACAGGTTCTAAGGTACATGTTTTCTATGTTTGAAGATTTTTTAAAAAAATAGGATAATATCACCACTAAGGAAAAAATTTTCGATTTCTTCAAAATCCTTTGGAGATGTAGCCAACTATGCAAAAAATTGTTTTTCTTAATTAACTGGTTTTCATTACTTGATGAATTCAGTAGCAATTATCTACTAGCTCTTCAGATCTACAGAATGTCACAAGTAAAAGAGACGGACTCAGGTTTTGTAAGTCAAAAGCAGACAGTAGTGTTTTCTATTTGATCTTTGCTTAAATAGTAAGGTTTTAGAATTTATTTATGCATTCCAAAATAAAAGAATGGAAATGTACTGTCTTCACAAGTTGTATTTAATAACAAGTTGTATCTCATGCCTGTCATGAGATGAAACAACTGATGATTTTTAGAAGTTTTGTTGTTGTTACTGTCAACAGCTGGATAGACATCAGTGATGAATGGTGTCTGCCAGGGATCTCTACTGGGACTGATATTCTTTAATATTTTCATCAGTGACATCAACAGTGAGATCAAGTGCACTTTCAGCAAGTTTGTGGTTGACACCAAGCTGTGGGGTGAGGTCAACATGCCCGAGAGATGGGATGTCATCCAGAGAATCCCAGACAGGTTTAAGCAGTGAGCCCAGGAGAATCTGATGAGGGTCAACAAATCCAAGTGCAAGGTCTTGGATCTGGGTTGTGGCAACCCCACTGTTGAAACAAGCTGGGGAATGAAAGGATATTAAACGGCCCTGCCAAAAAGGATTTGGGACTACTGGTGGATGGTAAGCTGAACATGAGCCAGCAATGTGCTCTTGCAGCCCAGAATGCCGACTGTATCCTGAGTTGCATCAAAAGAAGTGTGGCCAGCAGGGTGAAGGAGGTGACCTTGCCCTTCTACTCTGCACTGGTGAGACCTTGGCTGGAGTACTGTGTCCAGATGTGGAGTCCTCAGTACAGGAGAGACATGGATCTGTTGGAGAGCATCCAGAAGAGGGCCACAAAAATAATCCAAGAGTTGAAACATCTCTCCTATGAGGACAGGCTGAGAGAGCTGGGGCTGTTCAGCATGGAGAAGAGAAGGCTCTGAGGTGACAATTGTGGACTTTCACTATCTAAAGGGGAGTTACAGGAAGGAAGGGGACAGATACTTTAGCAGGGTCTGCTGTGATAGGACGAGGGGAAATGGTTTAAAACTAACACAGGGGAGATTTAGACTAGATATATGGAAAAAAAATTACAATGAGGGTAGTGAGGTGATGGATGCCCCATCCCTGGAGGCATTCAAGTTCAGGTTGGATAGGTATCTGAACAACCTGATCTAGCTGTAGATACCCCTGTTCGCTGCAGGAGAGTTGGACTAGGTGACCTTTAAATGTCCCTTCCAACTCAAACAATTCTATGATTCTAAATAAATCTTGGACAATATCACTAGGGCAACTCAAACAGTACTCAATACCTATGTCTAAGCCCTGAAGTGAAGGCTTGATTTCTATTTATTTATCTATTTATTTTGGATGTGATGAGAATTGAGATACATCTCACATGTAATCCATAGGTCAGGAGAAATAGTTATTCCCCTTTACTCAGAGCTCTTTATGCTGTGTCTGGGGTGCTGCCACCAGTTTCGAAGTCCCCATACAGGAAATATGTTGATGATCTTAAGGGAGCTTGGCATAGGGCCATGGAGGTGTTCAGAGGGCTGGAAGATTTAAAAAAGTATAGATAGTGAGCAAATCAGGTCTAATCAGATGCTAGGAATGCTGCTTTTGTGCAGCACTGGAGAGATCTTCCCTTAGCATCCTGTCTGTTAAGAGGTTCCCCCTTCCTCCCATGTCATGGAGCCTCTTATTTTGTGAAGCAATCATATATCTTCTCACAGGGTGTAATGTCATCTGCATCATAACATTCACGAGCACAGAGCACAGGATTTAAGTGTAAGGCCCAGTAGAGCAGAGACGGCCTGTTCAAGATCCCTAACTCCTCGAATATAGTATCTTCTGCAGGGCTCCTGGTGCAACGTGTTCAGCTTGGAGGAGAGAAGGCTTTCAGAAGGCCTAGTAGAGTCTTGCTAGTACCCATAGGGAGGCTCAGTGTGAGGCTGGAGCCAGCTTCTTCACTGAGGTTGTGGAAGAAACCTGAGAGACATGGGTCAGAAGCAGGGGAGGTTCTGGTGGCACAGAAGGAAAGCTTTTCCACTATGACAATTAGTAGGTACTTGGAACAGATAACCCAGGAGCGTTGTGGGATCTCTGCTTTTGGAGGTTTTCAAAGTGTGGCTGGACAAACACAAAGTAAACTGGTCTGAATCCACTGCTGACCCTGGTTTCAGCAGGAGATTGGAAAAGAGGCCCTCACTGAATGACCATGTGATTGCAATTCTAAGCAGACACATAAATTTAGGTGTCTTAATCTGTGAGCTGAATCTCTCCCTACCAGCTACCTCACAAACATTAGATGAGAACCCACACTGAGAAATTCAGCACATGTTAATTACAATGTGCCTTCCCACTCTACTGAAAGTAAATAATTTATGGAAAGAATTTAACTTGGACAGATGTGGCTGGGAATGAAAGAAAGCTGGGCAAGAGGAGAAAGAACTATCAGAGTAAAAGAACAGCTAAGACTGCTTAAATATTTTCATCTGCTATTCTGTTTTTCTTTTCTCAGACAGTTATATTCCCAGAGTGGAATCGATTTCAGTATAACATTATCCTAAATGTCAGCTAGCATGGATGAAAAAGCTGGAAAGGGCGCGATAATAAAGTTGTGAAACCATTAACGTATATTGAACTAATTATAAGCAAGATGGAGCAGAGTCTTACATCACTAGGACAATTTGTACAAGTAGATCCCCTCCCCTTCTATAAACCCGACAAAGGTTATGTGTTACAGTGTGCTTGCCCTTCAGCCTGTGTCCACATGCTGGGTCTGACACCTATTACAGCATTTGTGCTGCCCAGGCTCTGGGTGCTGAGGCTACACTTAAACATCCAAAGATCTGTGCATTTCCAGGGTTCTTGCTGTCCTAGGTGTAGGTGAAAATGCATGTTTGCTCAAAATACGTCTACTTGTACATGATGCATTGTGAAAATCATACAAATATGATTATGGTATTACATTCTGATTAGTCTTCCAATACTATCCCAGAAATGACTTGTGTTTCATAATCTAGTATTTTTAGAGATAATTCCTTGATCATCTTTCAGATCACAAAGTGTAAATTTATCTTCCTTACCTAACCCTGGACTTTGTCTTCTATTCATCATGTTAATGTTTCAATCCACTTAGTTCTAACACTGCCTAGATGTAGGTGTTTACTCAGCCTGCTAGAAGAACAAAGAACATGCCTGAGTTTTTGTTAACTCATGCAGTGAGGTTGTCAGGGTAAATGATTTTGTAGCACACACCTGAAATTTTGTCTTCACCTGAAGGCAGAGTTGAAGATCAGCCAGCCTGTTCTGCAGCAGAGTGTTTGCAACCAGAAGAATTGCCTGACATTCTCAGACTGTGGTCAATTCATTTATTCTCCTGAAAGTTACTAAGTGAAGTGTAAAGGTGAAAGCATTTTGTCCCTTATTGTCTTGTCATGCTGCATCTCATTACTTGGGATGGATTATAGACTGAGTGGAAAATAAAAAGGAGCAACCTTTGGAATCTGAGTTTTTTACAGACAGCCTTCCAGTTAGGAAAAAATTATCAGGTATATTAGATTAAGTGGTTATGATTCATAGTCTTTGCAACACGATCATAGAGAGAAGCTGTTAGAGACTCAGGCAGCTGCAGCAGTGTTCAGACAAATCTGGGCTAAGGATACTAATAGCTGCTGTCAGTGGCAGAATTTACTGAGGTTGTTCTTCTTGTCTTTTGTCTGCTCTCATAAGCTTACCCTTGCTTGAGGTATTAATGTCAGTCCCGTGGTGGGATGGAAGGGGAAAAGAGATGGAGCGAAAAGAAGTGGCACTGTGTCTACAAACCTTTGGAGTCTCTCAGCATCCTTTTTATGCATTTTGCCCTACCCCTGTCTGTTGATGAAAACATTCAGTGCCAAGGAGACATAAATCTGTTCACATGACTCCTCAGCTGCTTTTATAACATAGTCTTGATCACAAGGATAAATCAGTATAGAGGTACTATAGTGTGAATGTATAGTGTGCTATTCATGTAGCATGGACAGAATTATAACCTAATCAGTTACCTCCTCAGAAGAACTTCAAATTACCACTCTTCTGACCTTATCCAAAAGGATATGAGTGCTCTGTCTTCAGACAACTTTGCATACAAATATGTGTTACCTTTCATGTTGAATTAATTCTTTTTTTCAAATCCATCTTTTTGAGATTGAGAGGACAGACTGAAGGAGAACAAATGAAATTAAATCAATATTGTTATTCTTATCTGCCACTACCAATATGCAAAAGTTACACTGAAAGAACAATGACACTCTTATGGTTGTGATACCACTCGCTGCACAAAAATAAAAAGAATTAGGTAGTGAAAAAATGACCTCTCAGCCTTTAGCACTGTTGTTGAATAGAATCCCTAGAAAAGTATTTTATTTTAAAGACCTTTTACTCAGTTGAATTTTCCACTGAATTTTCACTTCTTTTCCAATTAAATTCTCAGTAGACTCACGGTCCCATTGAAGTAATTTATTTTACATGTGTTATTTTTTATTTTACTGAGAAAAAAAAATCTAAAACTCGAGTTCTTCTTGAAATAAAAGCATTATTTTTGGGGCAGTTAAGACATTTTTTTCCCTTTCAGAATAAGGTGACTCAAGCAAACAAAACAAAACAAAACAAACCACTCTGGAAAAATGTATTTATTTGTCTCTGCTGCATTTAGGATGTGATCGTGTCCCAGGAGCCCAGGGGATTGCAGTTATGATGCATCTGAGATCAGGGGCCTAACTTTCCATCTACGTACAAACATTCCTTCTGATTAAGCTGAAGCACACACTTCTGCATTGCATAAAAAAAACATTTGAACGCACTCCCAAGAGTAATATCATTTAAGCATGATTTTGGCCACAGCTATTTACAAGTTAAGCTTTTGACTGAAGTGAGTAATTTAATTATGTAGAGCCTGTGAAGTTCTCCCTTTATTTATGTCTTTCGCCCACTTGTGTGGCTTGCGCTGCTATTGGCTCGGGTGCCGGCAGCCTACTCGATGACTCTGGAGTTACATAAGCTCCACTCAGAGCCTATATAAAGCCTTTTTGCACTCCAGCAAGAGGCAGAATTTCATTGAGACACAGGTCCACTGCTTTAGTTTGCACAAGCAGGAGGAGATTTGTTTGAAGATATCCTGAAACCTGAACCCGTGCTGGTTTATTGCTGGCTGGCACTTCACAGCTTTCATCCTGAGTCGCAAGTAGCAGCTACTGGGAGTAACTTCTGAGCACTATGAAGAATTTTTCATTTCCTATGCAGGATAGCACACATCAGACTAAAAGTCCTCCTCACAGATTCCCGAGTTTGACAAATAATTCAGATCCTGTTGGAAGACCGGAAAGAGATGAGCAATTAGCTCAAGTAGAGATTGCTGTACTGGGGGTGATATTTCTGACAGCGTCTGTGGGCAATTTTATTCTCATTCTGGTGCTGTGGAGAAGAAGAAAGAAGCTCTCTAGGATGTATGTATTCATGCTGCACCTCAGCGTAGCTGACTTAGTGGTAGCTTTTTTTCAAGTGCTGCCTCAACTCATATGGGATATTACAGATATTTTCATAGGGCCAGATTTCTTGTGCAGAATTATCAAGTATCTGCAATTGCTAGGCATGTTTGCCTCTACTTATATGATAGTGGTCATGACAGTGGACAGATATCAAGCAGTTTGCTACCCTATGGTCACTTTCCAAAAGAAGAGAGCTCTGTGGAACATTCCCATTTGCACCAGCTGGTGTATATCCTTGATTCTTAGCCTACCACAGGTATTTATTTTTTCTAAGACTGAAATATCTCCCGGTATCTTTGAATGTTGGGCTGAATTTATTCAACCATGGGGCCCAAAGGCATACGTGACTTGGATTTTTATAGTCATATTCTTCATTCCCTCGACCATCCTCATCATATGCCAGGTTAAGATTTGCAAAATAATCAAAAGAAATATATACGTGAAAAAACAGAATGAATATGAAGTAACGAATCAGAAGCAAGTCCTGCCATCCCGAGCCAGCAGTGTGAACTGCATTTCAAAGGCTATGATCAAGACTGTAAAAATGACAGTGGTGACAGTTGTTGCATATGTTCTCTGTTGGTCACCATTCTTCATTGCACAGCTGTGGTCTGTGTGGTTCCCCAGTGGCATCACTGAAGGTAAGAAACTCTCCATCCTTTTTAATAGCTTCATGGCAGACTAGCCCATTGCTATGTTGCTTCATATGTGGACTTTGCTTTTGTGTAAAAGTTGTGATAGCATTTGAGCATGATTTATGTATTGTTTACCTACTATGCTGATTTACATACAGAGAACTTCACATATTATGTGATGTAAGCAGATATTTTTGTGTGTGTGTTTTGAGTGATGAACAATTCAAAGAATAATAAACAGCACAGTGAAAGTCATGGTCTGACAGGGCTTCAGTTCAGACTTTTAGAGGTTTTGGATACCATAGCATTTTGGGCTCTCGAGGTGAAAAGAAATAGTTAATTATTCAGAGTAATAAAATAAGCATTTCTTAGTGTATGGAGCAATGGTGTTATAAGAAATCTTATTTTTAACTTTAATATTGAAATTATTTTGATGAAATGTCTGTTACACTATAAAAAGTTGTGAAACAGCTCTTTATAAAGCAAAAAAGCAAGCATAGCAGAGATATCAAAGAGCACTATGCTGAAACAGGATTAATCTTGTCAGACTTTTACTATTGCCTCTTTGTGAAAGGCAGACTCTGTATGTGACTTTATTTAAGTTCACCTATTGAAAACTCAAAGACATATACACATAAAATAGATACATAGATTTTAAAAAAACTGATCTTTGAGAATTCTTTCTAACTGTGTGATTCGAGTGTTACTCTACATGTATTTACATCAATATCTATATCTCTGTCTCTACCTGTATAGCAGATTAGCTATTGATGTTAAATTTAAAGCAGCTACACCAAACGAAGAGCTCTAAGGAACTATTTAACTCTGAAAAGCATACCGTATGCTTTGTAACTCATACAATCATAAACTACATAGAATGTATGAGGATTTCCCAGTATTACTGTAATTTTAAGATATGAATAGGTACACCAGAAAGCATCAAGCAAAGAAAATGTTACTTACTTGTATGAATGTACAATTCTGTGATTCTGTGGTTCTGCGAATGCTTTATTTACTCTGTTACTCCTTTAACTATTTCTTTCCAGGTTCAGCATTCACCATTATCATGCTTCTCGGCAATTTAAATAGTTGCACCAACCCATGGATTTACATGTATTTTTGTGGCCACATTCCATATTGCACAAATAAGCAGCTGGAGAACACATCAGCTCAAGAGGAGTCAGTGGTCACAGGAAGCATTCATCTTGTAGACAGAGACCCCGAGGAAAACAGTACTTATGCATAAATGTTGAATGTTATTTGTTACTCTGTTACATTTGCTATGTTCATGAGACATATCAATATTTTGTACTGAAGCTGGAAACCTGTCCTTTGTTGTTAAAAGTATATTTTTCTGTAGTTCTGTAGCATATGCAGAAGTTTCTCCATTGTGCAAGCTTGACTCAATACTTCCATCATCACTGTTTTATCAAAATGAATTCCTGTATTGATTGACAAAGATACAAAAAGTCAACTTGGATATTTTGTGTCTTACACTACTTCTGTGATTCTGGATCTCTAACAAGTAAATTTTACAGCCGGCCCAACAAACTGGGAGAAAGTTGGAAAAGAATCGGACATAATTAGATTTAAATATGTGCTTAAACTGAACTTTGAATTGGTTGTGAGTCTAATGTGCTTGGGGGACAGTTTGACAAATCTTGAGAAGGCAGCAGAAAGTCAGAAAAATCAGTTGCCAGCTGTAATGAGTACCTGTTTTGTATTCACTCTTTCTGCACATTTATAAAATGGTGAGCAGCTTTTGTCCTCTTGTGGAAAGCAACTCAGTGTCCTTGTGGCTGAGAACACCTATTTCGGTTTCAAATGCACTTCAGCGACATTCCAGGTTTGTGGCTTCCTATTACATAGCCATCAATATAGGATGTGATCTTCCCTGCCTTCCTTGTTGAGTGAAACTCTCGACACTTATACACACATATACATGCCTTAAATAGAAACTACTGCCATGGGTGTACACTTCTATTTGGTACTCTGTGTAGTTTTGTGCAGGTTGTATTCAAACCCATTTGTTCTGGTATGTGATTTACTGACAGTGTGCTAGAACCTATTCAGGTTCAAATTCAATCATTTCACCTTTATGGTAAAAATAAATTTGCATCTCTTTCTTTCAAAACTCCATTTGGTTTCTAGTGTGTGGCTTTTTTGTTCAGGAAGCTATTCTCCTTTCAGTGTCTAAATTCTAATTAGAGCAGCACGGAAGGAATATTAGCAAAGCTCTTTCAGGTGAGAACAGAGCTGCATTTGCAGAGATTCTTGGCAATGCTTGCACACCATTTGCCTACATTATATCAGTGTTTTGTCATTGCTATTCATGCTTCATTTTATGAGTGCTAGCTATCTCAAATTTCAATGGAAAAGATATGACTGTTTTTCAAATAGCCTTTAAGTTGCACCAAAAGTAATTCTGAGTAAATACTGCTTGAATAGTTATACTTCGGGTTTGTATGTGCTGATACTGAATATTCTACCATTTCCATTCCCTGTGTAGTTAGAGCAGACAGGGTTCTAACCAAATATCGCTGTTCCTTTAGGTGGGAGAAGCCAGTGCTCCAGTCCAACTGTCTAGAATAAGGTTCCAGCAAGAAGGAAGAGAAAGAAGCTGGGTGAAGATAGTGCCAGAGCTAGGCAGGAATGGGATGACTCTGTAAAATGACTCTCCTAACTGCATTTGGTTTTTTTTGTTGTTTTTTTTTCTACTTTTTTTCCCCCATCCCTCTCTTTGATTAGTGGTTACTCATTCTACCCCTATACATATTCAAAGTAAGAGAAATTATTAACTTAAACGACAATGTCCTTATTTGGAGTATGAAGATCCAAGATGTAATCTGTACTACCAATAGGATATTTGTTGTATAAATCCACTCAGGTTCTAGAACTTTCTTTCAAACAAGCTCTCAGTCAAGTTCTCCCATTTGACTTAATCCACGGATTAAAGTTTTTTTCTGTCCTTCTGGTTCCTTTGATTACAGTGAGTTACATAGTAAAATATGCAGTGTTAAAGGGAGGCGTAAGTAGAAAGGCTTCAGAAAATTACCTGTGAGATGGTACTACTGGATTTGCAGAAGAACATATTGAAAGACTCAAAAAGTATACATATTCCAGGAAAACAGATACTCAGATTATTGCAAATGGACATCCAGATCTATAGCTGACATTAGTCACAGTACTGTCCAGAGACTGAAGTGGAGACATTTGATGTTACATCAGCTGCTCTGGCCTCTGATTTTTAAAAAATGTAACTTCTACTGCTTATGTTTCTGCATTGCTCATATGTTTGCTTCTTCATAAATAATTCGGCAGAGCTTGATTTCTCAGATAACAGTCGCTCAATGTGTTCTACAAAAGTCTTAGAGCAGTATGAAGTGTCAGAGTTTCAGATACTTTGGTCATGTAGTGAATGAAATGCCACACCTGCTTGAAAAAAAGAGTTCACTGTCTGTAATGTTATAAAACAGTGATATTTTATGTTCTCAAGTGCTTTCTTTCTCATTTTTTCCCTGAGGATCAGTCCTGCTGCTACAAAGAAAAATAAAGAGTCTGTACTACCATGTCAAACTACAGGCTATGAACATTTCTACTTTTGTTCCATCAGGAGGTATTTGAACAGCAGGTGTTCCTCCTAATTTTTTTTCAAGCAAATGAATTGGCTTGCATATTGCAGATCCAGGTCATCATCCCCTCAGCCCGTTCATCGATACTTCGGGGAACATAAACCAAAATGAACTCCGCATGGGAAGGGCCCTCAGAGGATGCAGGCTGCCTGCATGGCTTGCCCTGTGCGCCCCATGGGTATCACTTAACTCTGACAGACACACTCAGTGGGGAGTTTGATTTTGGCTGACAATTTTCTGACAAAAAATTTCAAATGATGTAAAAAAGATACTGATAACTTTTTTTCTTCTGGTTCAGTGTTCTTAACAGGACTTTCCTTATTTTTTAAGAAAAAGAGATTTAAAAATATAACAAATTTTTTCCTTCTGCAAGTTTTGGACTTTAATTTTCTTGATTGTTATAGTTTGAATATCTTGTGCCCTCATTATCCTCTGTACTTTGATTCTTTAGTTGGACTGTATCTTTCCGAATTCACTGTCGCTTTGATTTCCAGTAGGCATTACAGTGTCTCATTAAGAGCAATGATTCTGAGACATCCCTGTTGTCTGGCCAGGGTGTTTAATCCGTACAGGAGAATCAGCAACTTGAATATACAAGTCCCTGGAGGTACTGTGGAAGCACACACAAATGAAGAAATCCAGTGATCAGATGAAAGCCTTCATCAATGCTTAGATTTTGATTTCTCACAGCAATTAATTCCTGAGAAGGAAAATGCAGTTTGCAAGTTCATGCATAAAGTGAACAGCTATGTTGCAGATATTGGCAGTGCAGCATAGCTACTGGGTATCTGGCTTTGCTTGTTGCTGGTTTTTTTTTTTTTTTGTTTCTTATTTATTTATTTATTTATTTTTATTCAGGTTTTATTACCATTTAGGAAAGACAGATTTTGGTAAGTTCTTTCCTAAAAATTATCTTTTTGGTTTTTTTTTTGTGATACAGGTTATAAGAATCTAAGATATTGTGATCTGTCAATTCTGTGTGTGTTTGTTATGAGAAAAACAAACAAACAAACAAACAACAAATGGAGATAAAAGGAAAAACCCACACATTTTGCAGTCTTCTCAGTATGTTCTGAAAATTCTGTTATTTTACAGAACCACTGCTGCTTTTTCATAGCTAACTTCATCTCAGATAATTGTAATGGTGAATACTGAAGCCAGAAGTTCGGGATGTTAATATTTACCTTTAATCTTTCAGTGAAAAGATACTGACGAGTTTTAAAGATGGTGCCTTACCAATATCCTGCCGGTTTCACTTTGATTGCTGACAATTACTGATTATCAGGTCAAATAAACTGCTCCTGTCTCTGTATGAGTGGAGGAAGACTGGAAGCATAATGTGCAGATCCAAACGAGCTGGCAATGTGTTATGTGAGGCAGATGTGGCATGCAGACATGGCTGCGCTGTCTAGCTCCCCAACACATTGGCAGGATAAAAGTCTCCTCAAGAGTATGCAGAAGTTAGCTATTCTTGGCTGAAGAGTATCATAATCAGACAAAGGCAAAGGAAGGTGATCCAGCTATTCAGTTCTTGAAGTAAAATGCAATTTGGTTTGGATTACTTAAAAAAAAAAAAAAAAAAAGCCCTTTTTTTTGTCTTCCTAAGTCAAGGATTTGGCCCTGCGTAGTCTGGGCCATGTACAGGAAGCATGCACGATTGTAAACCAGATGATTTATATACACAACAAAACAGTATTGCAAATGAGAAAAAATGGGTATTGTATAGCAGTAAGGAGGTTATGAATCATTTATTTGCTACTGTATTGGCCAATCTGTATAGACCTGAACTGAAGACAAATTGAACTTTTAAGAAAATCAGAAGTAAAACCTCATGTAATTTCTGCTCCCACATCAAAACTCCTGCTGCCATCCTAAAACCCACCTCCCCTGTCCAGTGTGTTCCAAAAACAGACTCCACTCTGCCCTTGAAGCTCTAGGCAGAGCCTCATGATCTGCAGTACTGTGCCTGTACTCTGCCCACCCTAGTCTCTTGCAAAGTTGCCCCACGCTGTCTTCACTTGACCTCTCTGAAATAAAAGTATAACAGCTGTGTCTTATTCCTGGGCTTAAAGAAGGCTCCTATTATTGCCATGTGAGGAATTTCTTGGGGTCTGCTCACTAAGAAAGCAAATTCTGGGTATCTGTACAATCCCTCTGTAAAATCTGTACACATTTGCGTTTCTACAGGAACAAAAAAAAGAAAGGGTTTTGAGTGAAACTAAGAAGGCCATACCCATACCCTTCTGATTTCTTTTTTGCCGGCACAGCGGGCCAAAGTAGATACCTTCAAACATTAAATAATGGTAACTAATTAAATCAATTAATTAATTAGTATCATGCAGTCCATAATGTACTTTGGAGGTGATGAAACTCTAACCAAAGTCTTCTTAAGTGTCTATCCAGATGTTGCCCTAGAGACGCAGTGCAAACCGATATTGTAGTTATAAAATGCTTTTTATATCATGGCTGGCACTCTGAAAGTTCTTCAGAATCAGGAAATTATTTTTCTTGCACCCCTTTTACTATACTCACCCAAACTTACGATTAATTTTTAAAATTGTAAATTACTTGTATTCCAGCAGCAAATCTGAATTCTGATGCAACAACACAGGAATCAGTAGCACCTTGTGGAGGAAGCACTTCAACACAGTTTGGGAAATAAATTTTGGAAAAAAAACATTTGACCCTGAAGATCTATGGAAATTATGTCTGTGGAATTGGATGCAGCTAGTGACAAGATACATCACTTTACAACCCAGTAACCACTTGTCAAGAGAATTGATGTGGTAACAGAGTTAAAAAAAGTTATGAGAAAAGTCTGATGTTATTGCTGTTGTTTTCATCATCACTGTCTCGTAGTTGTCGTCGTCATTGTCGTCATCATCATCATTACTATTATATAAATAAAACCAACACATAACCTACATTCACTTTTAAATAAAATACAAACTTGGCAGAGTATAACATACAGAGAACAGTTCTGGAGCTGAAATAACATAAAAAGCATGATTTCAATCACAAATGCCACTTTTATTTCTGATGTTGCTACTTTATTTAGATAACAAATATAGATACTCAATTTTGTTCCAAGATTAATGTTCTATCCATTGAATTCCATGAAGTTACCCAAATAAAAACATCACAAAACATAAAAAATTACTTTCCTTTCTATGTACTTAGTCATGTATACATTAAACCAAATTGTTACTTTAAGATGCTGTTCTTGTATTCCTGGTTTATTCTTGAGTTCAGTTATTACCTATATCATTAACTTTGAAGAGAGACTAAGAATAAATTATCTGGTAGCTATCACAGTATACTAGAAATGTGTGCCCATGTCTCTAAATGTGTTAATGGATGTCTGGCCTCAAATGATATAATGCTGAGTGGCTCCAGCTTTTGACTTACTGATGGGAAAAATTGCAGTTCATCATTGAGAATACAAGCCTTCTGGCAAGAAGTCATGATGTGAACATGCTGCTTATTGATACATTTAATACAAATTCCAGTCTGTTGGTAATGTGATTCATATTGTTGATCCTCTGTTGAACAAGACTGATGAAATCTCATGTTCTGAGATGTCATGTGTTCAGCTGTATCTATCTGTTCACAAAAAATGATAGCAAAACCTCAGGAAAGAAATCCTCATTTTCTTCTCAGCACCTGGGTATCTTGGAGTTTAATGCATTTGCTGTAAAAAGAAGAGATTAAAAACTCCTCTGTAGCATCTGGGCTTGATGTGTTTTTCCATTCCCACAGAGCAGTAATACTGGATTGCATCATACACACACGGAGACTGTATTAAAGGAATGAGATGATGGAAAGTCAAACACTTAGAGCTCCAGAAGTGCCTGAATGTCAGTATACTTGGGCTTAATACACCACTTAATCACATGGAGCTGCCATCGGGCAGCTAGGCTGCTCCTATAGGCCATGGATGGAGCATGCACAGCATGAAGAACTTCCCTGGCATTTCCCCCCAGTGGAGATTTATGGAGACCAAATAGGAGTAAGATGTAATACAAAAGTCCCCTCAGCATGCACTGAAATTATATGTGCACTAAAGGTGCACACTGGGTGGCTGAAGCACGTTGTTTTTATTTAGACTGCCAACAGTGACAAAAACAGATGACTGGAAATAGACCACATGTTACTAGCAAGGATGTTTGCCTGTAGACATGCACACAAATAGGCCAAGTGGCCACACATTGTCTCAGGGAATGTTTGTATTAAAAGCACCAACACAAGCATATCCTTAGGTATTTCTTGTGCTTTTCTTTTTTTTTTTTTCGTGAAACAAAACACCAAATATGTGACAAAACAAAGCAAATGACAAACACACTGGAAGTTGATTCCGTTTTTTAGCATATAAGGATGTCCTACTAAGGTGTGCTTTTTCACTTCTCCACCTCCTCCTCTCCTTCATTCTGTGGGACTACAAAGAGGAAATGGCACAGCCTTGCATCTCTGGTTCTGGGTTTGTTAGATTCTGAACTTCAAAATATTTTCAGGCAGTGAAAGAGTGACAGAGGCTCTTTTGGTCTTCATTTTGCCAACAGATCATAAAGAAAGCACATCTAAGCACAAAAATATCAATGCAGAGTGTTTGTAGAGGAAGTCAGTGTTGTGCTTTGCATTTGGAAAGTCTAAATGCACTCAAATTACCAATGGCAAGAAATAGGAATGTAGTACCAGGACAAGAAGCGGTTTTAAGTTGACGGGGGGAAGATTTAGGTTGGATATCAGGGGGAAGTTCTTTACCAAGAGAGTTGTGAGGTGCTGGAATGGGCTGCCCAGACCCTGTGGATGCCCTGTCCCTGGAGGAGTTCAAGGCCAGGTTGGATGGGGCGCTGGGCAGCCTGGTCTAGTATTAGATGTGGAGGTTGGTGGCCCCGCCTGCGGCAGAGGGGTTAGATCTTGATGATCCTTGAGGTCCCTTTCAACCCAAGCCATTCTATGATTCTATAATTCTAGTACAAGCACCTCCCTGATATGTACTCAAAACGTTTTTTCAACTGTTGCTGTCTTCATCTTTTGACTCATTTTTGCCACAGTGCCACCTTTGTCTGACACTTATATTAGAAGCTCCCTAATGATTCTGTGATAGAAGAGGGGTACTGTGTGATAGATTTTGTTCTGCTGAGAATGAGGCAATTAAGCTCATCTTACTCGCAATTTAAGCAAGGACTCTCTCTAAGACACAAGTGTGGAATTTTCTTTTTAATTACCCTGGGAATTCATAAAAAATACATTTTAAGTCACTGAAATGCAGGAACCAGACTGGCTGAAGATTTGCCTTATGTGTTAATTCAGTAGATTCAGATTTTCCTTTAATAAAGATTCTTTTATATAAATCAAAGCAGATGAGAGGAATATCATAAATGTAAAATGAGGGCAGTCCGACCGAATTTTAAACTGTGTTGAGGCTGAATGAATAAATTTATTGATACAAAACAAAGAGTTAACTCAAGATTTTGATCAGAAGAAATACAATATTTAATGTGCATTATATGTAAAATATATGGAGACATAAAAGGACTTCCCCTAGAATGCTACTGAATAGGGATGTATATTTCTAATGTAAATCTACCAGTCTGTAACTAAAAAAAATTAATGTAAAAATAGGTGCCTTTATATGTTAAAATGCATAAGTTGTAACATTGATTTTTTTCTGTACTGGTCTCCAGGGCTAAAATATTGCCACTGTCCTCAGGTTGAGAAATCAGCTAATTACAAGTCCATATATGCATTTATGTCTTAGATGGAGAGGTGGATTCAGACAAAAAATTGAGAACTGAACTGCATTCAAATTGTTCATCAACCTCCCTCATCTGTAAGAGAAAGAAATTGTGCAAACATTATCATTTATCCCAGGAATTTCAAAATTTCTGTTAACACTGAACACAATGGAAATTATTCTAAGTATGCTATGGAGCTAGAAGAAAAAGTAACAGTATAATAGGATAGAATCATCATTTTATTTACCTTCAAAATTAATGCATTAGCACTATATCCTTTACATTATTATCAAAAGATGGTTTACCTTGTAATAATGAGAATGGGGAAATAGAAATACCTTAAAAAAATTCTTTTAAACTCTGCTACTTTAAATTCCACCTTCACAGAATGCCTCCGAACTCTAAAAATTTGTAAGTTAGTTTTATTAATTCAAGTTATTTCAAAATGTTGCACTCTGGTATAAATGGTAATGCAGATTATTCAGATGAGTGCTCATTACTGGCACCAGCCTTCACAATTGACTATACTCCTCAAGGCATGCTGTGCCATCAGAATTTGAATGATCACCAAGAGATGAAAATGCTTAGTGTATGGTGTGATGGACAAGTTAAATCGGAGAACTGGCCTTATTTCAGAAGAAAAACTATGAAACCAAACCCTTTAAGCTGAATCAAAGTATGAAACAATTATTATTTTTTTTACAGTTTTTGACAAACAAATTCTGCATTTAACATAAAGGTAAGTTGGAGGAGTTTCTTGTAAAGCTTCTTCAAGTCCAATGTTATTTTGGACTAGACTGTGTGGTATAAGTCTCAAAAATCCAATACAGTAAAAAAAGTATTGTTGCTGAATCACAGGACGTTCCCATCTACAAGTTTATCATGTCTTTGTTTTAAGTTGAGGTTTGGCAAAAGAGTACTCACATGAAGACCTGTGGTTTCCTTTGTGATCTGGGAGGAAATGGGAACATTTCTGCTATTATTAATTAGTATTTAAACTGTATTTAGAAGCACATTAATATGTCACATGCGCGGTCTTTACCATTTCCATGCCATACAATGTCAATGCAACTCTCATGTACTGTCAGATTTTTCATTGCTGCATAATTGAGTGCCGCATTTGCAGCCTGTCTTGGTACCAAACAAATACATTTACAGAAGCATAGACTGTAGAGAACAGTTAGTTACTAAGCATTCTTTCTGCAACACATTTATTGTGGAAAAATAGACTGCAGCAGACAAATGAAAATATAGGTTTGAGGGTCAGTGAATGATGCCAATTTGTGACATCAATCAACCATTTGTGTTGATTTTTTCCCAAGAAGAAATATAGACTGTGTAATAGCTGTTAAAGTTTGCAATTTGTTCTTTGGTATATATATATAGTTCTTTTAAGCTGCTTATATGATTTAATATATATATATATATATATATCTGTGGCTTGAAACTGATTGCTTCTTGAACAACCTGGCAACAATTTTTCCCTAAGCCTTGTGTTTTTTTTCTGAAGCTTGAATTTAATGTTGTAAAGACTGAATTCTGCTCTCAAAGCCAAGGAGTACCTAGCTGATGATAGCAAACTGCCACCTTTGGGGTCCTTAATCTTAGGTCTGGCTGAAGACTTGAGGATTCAGTGTAATGTAACACTCTGGAAAAATCCATGTGATCTGGCCTGAGGGGCCTGCTCTGTTCACTGGCACATTCTGTCTGATACCTGCAGGAAGGAGTTGTAAGATGTTATAAGACATATGTTTTATTCTCCTGCAAGGGGTATGCAGCCATATAACTGGAATTCTGGTCTTTATTGATTTGTTTGTCTAATAGGGGGAGAATATTAAATTAGCCATTTATTCTCTTCATTATCATACTGTCATCTATGCTATAAAAAGATCTCTAAAACAGTTCTTTAAAGATGATTATACAGAGTGCTATATAAATGGATAAAGGAACACTATTCATTCCATAATATATTTACTTTGTTTTTTAAGACTAAACACATTATTGGAATGAAATCTGATAATTGGATAAAAATAGTTAATCACAGAATCACAGGGGTTGGAAGGGACCGCAAGAGATCATCGAGTCCAACCCCTCTGCTAAAGCAGGTTCCCTACAGCAGGTCACACAGGTAGGCATCCAGATGGGTCTTGAATATCTCCATAGAAAGAGACTCCACCACCTCTCTGGGCAATCTGTTCCAGTGCTCTGTCACCCTTACTGTATAGAAGTTCTTCCACATGTTGGTATGAAACTTCCTATGTTCAAGTTTCAGGCCAGTACTCCTTGTCCTATTGCTATGCATCACTGAGAAGAGCTCGGCCTCATCCATTTACTCCCCTCTAGATATTTATAAACATTTATCAGATCCCCTCTCACTCTCCTTTTCCCCAGACTGAACAGATGCAGGCTATACAGCCTTTCCTCAAATGGGAGATGCTCCAGGCCCTTTATCATCTTTGTGACCCTCTGCTGGACTCCTTCTAGGAGATCCCTGTCTTTTTTGAACTGGGGAGCCCAGAGCTGGACACAGTAATCTAAATGTGGCCTCATCAGTGCAGAGTAGAGAGGGAGGATCACCTCCATTGACCTGTTGGCCACGTTCTTTTTAATGCACCCCAAAATACCATTGGCCTTCTTGGCCACAAGGGCACACTGCTGGCTTGTGGCCATCCTGTTGTCCACCAGAACACCCGAGTCTTTCTCTGCAGAGCTTGTCTCCAGCAGGTCATCCCCTAACCTATACTGTAGCATGCGGTTGATCCTCCCCAGATGCAAGACTCTACATTTGCTCTTGTTAAACCTCATCAGGTTCCTCCATGCCCAACTCTCCAGTCTCTCCAATCTGTCCAGGTCTTGTTGAATGGCAGCACAGCCTTCTGGTGTTCCAGCCAGTCCTCCCAGCTAAGTTTCATAGCAAGGGTATTGTAGGAGGTTGTCTCAAACGCCTTGCTGAAGTCTAGGTACGCAGCATTCACTGCTCTACCCCCATCTACCCAGCTGGTCATGACATCATAGAAGGCTACCAGGTTTGTCAAGCATGATTTCTCCTTAGTGAATCCATGTTGACTACTCCTGATAACCTTCTTCTCTTCCAATTGTTTGGAGAGAGCATCCGGAACAAGTTGTTCCAGGGGCAAAGGAATGATTTTGTTGCTCAGTAATCTGAAAGTATGAATACTTTCCTAACAGTTTGTTATACTTTAACTGTGTACTCCTGAACACAGAGGCTTCCAGGCTGTCCTGTCTTTCAGCAGTCTCAGCACAGATATCAAATCATGGCTCCCAAAGGGTAACACTGCACTGAGAATTAAAGATAGTAGGTTAATGAGAGTGCATCTCTTTCTACATTCATCAGCTACACATAGACCAAATAATGCTATAAAGGTTTCCTGTATCTTTAAATCATAATGCAGTGTGATACACAACGTGTATTTTACATTGTTTGCTCTGAAAGTAATGCCTCCTGTTTATTTCTGTGAAAATTATAACAGCTACAAAGAACACAATAACACTATTTGAAAGAGAAAATTCTCAGCTACAAAATTGTATTTTTCAACACAGACACTTACATTGACTATGCATTTTCACCAGTGATGAACAAGAGCCTGTATGCTGTGCTCATCAAAATCTGCACCAGTGCATCTGACCCACTGTCATTGTCACCACAGCTGAAACACACCACCCACTGCCTCACTGTACTCACATCCACTTTTTGCTCTCCATAAATATACAGTGTCAATGAATTTCAGTGGGTGCATTTTTTCCATGTGGAGGAGTTCAGTGACACACCTTTGCTTCATACGCACTTCCATGTCATATGCCATTTTGTCAGACTGCCCCTCCATTACCATCTGTCACAAGTCAACAAAATGTAATTGAATAACGGCAGGAAGGTTCAACCTCTACTGCCACACCACCAATATCTGCCTCTGATGTCATGGGCCAACAGAATAAAACAGGAGACATCACTTTCACAGCAGCCCTCATAGATGTCCATAGTTGTGTGGTTAAAGAAGGAGGCCTAAGGAGGATAAGTCTAGTCTTGGCAAAACCTTTTGAAATGCTTGCTGCTAAAAGAACAGTTTATTTACTATAAAGCAGAGATTAATTACAGGTGTAATTCTAAATATGAGTCAGATTAAGCCAACCATATCCTAGGCTGCATTAAAAGAAGTGTGGCCAGCTGGGAGAGGGAGGTGACCCTGCCTCTCTACTCTATGCTAGTGTTATATCTGATCTACCTGTACATGCCCCTGTTTATTGCAGGAGAGGTGGACTAGATGATCTTTAAAATTCCTTCCAGCTCCAATGATTCTATGATTCTATATACCATATTCTCATTCCTAGAAGCACTTTTGTTTGTCTTGCTGAATTTGAAAAGAGCAGGGCAGGAGCAGGTGAGAAAAGAAAGAAATTAGGCAGGGAGGAAAGGACGGAGGGGTTTAAAAGTATGCTTTAAATAAATAAAGGAATACAGTGAACACAGAAAATAAAGAGAAATTGTAACAAGGACACAAATGAGTGCACATCCTCAGAAATTTAGCCTAGCTTTCTCTAGCTTCCTATATGAACCTTCATGTAAATCTTGTTATTTTTTATATATGTCTATTTGGAAGAATATTTTGGTGAGAAATTTACCATATAGCAACAAAATTAACTTTATTATAAAGTATTCTTAAATTGAAACTACAGCAAATTTTATGAGTATGAACCTCACAATGCTGCCTGAGCTCTAATGTTGATATTCTACAGGCCAGCCCACAACGAAGTAACTGGGTATTAATAAGAATGTAAACGTATTATCCTCTTTTTACATTGAGCATGACATACTTGTTTTATTGAATGTCAGTTAAATGAACAGAGGGTCTTCAAACTGATAAGGATCTAATTACCCACTGAGAGTTTGTTTCTGATCTTTGTTTGAAGAAAGTGAGCTGCGGAAAGTAGTTTTATCCACTAATTTGATTGCATGTGCACTAGATTGATTTTGTTAACAGTGTGGTAGATTGCTTGTGATATTCACTACAGTTCAGTTGCAGAGGAGAGCTCCAAAAAGGAAGAAGAAACAATGGTGAACAAGACCTGCAGCAGAACTGAGTATTTGCATGCTATTACTTGAGGAAAACGCATAGGCTTGAGTAGACGCTCATAAGGCCAGAGCATCTGTCTTCCATCCTCCAAATACTGGATTATTCCTCAGATTTGGGATAAGAATCACTTTTATCTTTCCTTGAGCATTGCTAGAGAAATATGTATATAATATTCCAATTTTTTTAATAGTTTGTCGCTATCACAATAAAGACTATTATGAGAGTTGATGGGAATTCCTCATTTAACACTCTAGGGGAAGGTGATTATGGGCAAAGATTTTGGTTGTTGGTTTTGTCTGGGGGAATCAAATCAGAGAATTTGGTTCACATTGCAAAAAGGCTTCAGCTAAAAAAGTTTAAGAAAAGAACTGTAAAATATCAAAACAATCAGCTTTTTGTTCAAAAAATCAGTTTATGAAAACGTAGAGATTCATTTTTAAATGATTTGTTTTCAATTTTCTGTTTCAATAAAATAGAAGAATCTCCCCATTTTGAATTGATCTCCATATAATGTTGTGAATGTCCTAGCTTAAAAATTATGTCATTTAAACAGCTCAGCCTCTGGGGCAATAGTTGGCCCAATGTGCTGCCAAATAGGAAAGGACTGGGTATGCCACAGATTTCAGAAGAATGCTCTGAGATCTCAGTCTGGGTAGTTACAGCTCAGCCCTCACACCATTTATTGAAATGACTGTACAGATGAGTGGGTTCTCAGCAAACATGAAGTGTTATAAGCCCTCTACAACCATATGTCTGTGTCAATTTCTATCTGCTTTATACTGTTATACCCAACTGAGCTTCCGAAATATATTTCTGCTAGATGTAGTTTTCTTCTAAATAACTATTAAAATCTGCATTATGTGGAGAAGAATCATGGGTTAAAACTTCTTGGGCTCAAATGCAAATGAACAGGTAGGCAATAACCTAGCGACAAGATTGTTGCATCCTAAATCTCTCATGGAATAATAACATAAAAAATCTCAGGGTATAAATTTTGTCTTTATGGATTGGAATTTATCATATCAAATGGCACACTGGCAATGCAAGGTAAGGATTCCAGTAAGATTTAGCACATTTACACTTCATGGTGTAATAAATAAAATGCCACCTACAGAAGAGAGTATAGCTCATTTAAAAGGCACCTCGCTGAGAGTTAAATCCTACGTTGCAATCATTTCTTCTAGAAGTTTGTCTAAGTGTTGCGTCTGATGCTGCTTCTTTTTGAGGAACATGTTTATCTAAAATCAAGAATTTATACTAACTTTCAGTAGGATTAACTTTAGACGAGAAAGGTCTAGGTATTGTATCATAATCATAAAATAATTTAGGTTAGAAAAGACCTCTGGAAGAAATTTAGTCCAATCCCCTGCTCAAAACACTTAATTAGTTGGGGTTGCTTAGAGAACTATGCAGAGTTTGCTACATAGATTATAAACTTCATCAATTCTATTTTTGTCTCAAAGCCCTACATTTGTAACTAGGCAAGATCACTGGTGGAGAACTTAATGAAGCTAATTTACTCTATTTTTCCCAGTCAATTTTCTAAGATCATAATACTTGTGTATTATATTTCCCAAGCACACTTGAGTAATGCCAATATACAAATAGCCAAGATGTTGGCTTCCAGTTTGGTTTTCTCTGTGGATTCATCTTTACTTTTGCATCTGAGCTACAGGCATGAGATGTAGATTTTGGGATACTACAAATTCCTGACAGTGTAATGGAAAACTTTTAATGGATATTTCAAACATATTGATCTTTTTTAATTGATGGTTTTATTTTTTTTGCAGATTGTAATTTATGCTCTTTATCTTTCTATTTTTTGGTACTGTGGATTTGAACAGGATGGGAGTGTTGGTCTACAAGCACTCTCACATCATGGGTGTTGCACTGCCATTGTCATACTGCCTGAATGGGATTCCACAAACAAATTCATACTACCTTGCTTTTGGTACGTATTTTGGAAATCAAAGTTCAGGCCATGGCTCTACTCTTTGACCTGTGAGGTCTTAATTTTAGATTCAATTTTTGATTCAAATGAGAGCCCAACTGCATCCAAAGGTAGCACTGAGGGGAGGACACAATATTGTCTTCACCCTTCCTGCCCTCCAGCCAGTACCATAGTATATAGAGATTTTATTAAAAATGTCAGTAAAACACGATTACACTGCCCTCTAATGGTTTCCCTGCATGGATGGATGGAGAATCAGGTCAGAGAGGTTGTACCAGCCCCGTGTCAGAGATAGCACAGGAGCCTTAGCCCAGAAGTTTTGTATATAGTTGGGTGGAAGATAAAGGTTCTTACAGATGGAAGGTCTGAGAAGATTTTGAAAATTTACCTTCTTTGAAAAGAGTTCTTAAATATGTCCAAAATGACAGGAAGGCAGGTAAGCAATCAGCAGGCATGGCATCTTGAGGGTCCACATAAACCCGAGTTGGGAATTGGCACTGCAATTGATAAAACACCATGTTTGAATAGCAGGACTTTCTTGCTTGGTTAAGACTAAATAGTCAATGGATAAAAAAGGTCATGTTAGGTAGAATTATTTTCTTCTGTAACAAGGGGGAATCCAACATCAGAAGCTGATAGATTTAACACTAATTGTCTGACAAGTAGGCTAGATTTTTACAGATAGTCATGGTAATGTGGATAAAATCCTTGTGACAGCGAAGTGGCAGATTATTTCTTGCCCTTGTCCTTGTACTTTGAGATACATTTGTGAACAAAGAAAGTGTAATAAATATTTTAAACCTTTACTTCATTTAAACATTAAATATTAATGGAGTTGATGATTTATGTGTTTAGATCTTACCATTTTGAACCAATTTCTTTTTCTAGTACTTTGAAGAAATGAAAGGAAGAATATAACTTTATGAAGTCTTCAGATAAAAAATGCTCAGGGAACTTATAAAACTTCTTATTTTGACATTAATGCATCAAAAATCACTTTGAACTATGTCTTCATCTACTTATGTTATTTCTACTGTACCTGTTGCAAAAGCTCCAAAGAGTGACTGTAATGAAGCCTGGTAATAAAATAGTTTTCTGTTTTGTTTGCGCTAAACAACTCAATTGACTTGATGACTGACCTTTGCACACAGTTTAACAATGGGCAAGTCAGAACCAGTGGATTTCTTTTGAATTTACTGTTTGAAGAAGCTGCTGGAAGTAGCTCAGCAGCCATAGCAGGTATAACTCCTTGAATCCATGTGGAAAAGTGTTCTGCCAGACATCCTGGGGATAATCACGGTACCCTGATGTTTGGACTAAGGCTGTGGAGTTTTGCTTTGCCTGCTTCTGGGACTGAAGTGCAACAGGAAACGTGAGGGGCTTTCCCACGGATTTTACTGGCATCTTTGCAGATGATGATTTCCCTGCAGTTGATGATGAGGCTTCCCTATGCTCACTGGGTATCTTGCAGAGTGGATGCTGTTTCACTAGCACTTTCAGGGATGCTCATAAACCCAACCCTTGGCAGGGTGGCCCAAATAAAAACTGCTTTCTCTCAGGAGGCCTCTCCCTCAATAGCTAATGTTTCTTTGGAAGAATTAATCTGTTCTGCTTCTTGTTTTCTTTTGATCTGATTACTCAGTTTCTTTAAATTATTGTCTTAAAGTCCATCTTGTTGCAATCTTTTGCCTGTCTTTGAATTTGATTGTCTTTTACCATATGCTTTTCTTCCTTCTAATCCCCACTCTGAATTTTTCTGCCAGGCCCAGAAAGTCTCCAGAAAACTCTCCTACCATACAGATCTTGTTATCATTCTGTTTTGTTCCTCTTTCTCCAAGTATCCTAAGTCTAAAGCTAGATTGACTTGTTGGTAGTTCTCCAAATCCGCTTACTGTTTTGTGAAGATGTGTGCAGCATTTGCCTTTTTTAGTTATCCATCCAGTCATTGTCTAGCTCAGTTAAGAATTTAGGATTTTTTTGCTTAGCTAAGATGGCCTTCTGCTCTATCTGCCCATTTTCCTACAGACTGGGATGAATTATTCTTACACATTGTTCTTGAAGATCGTTCTTGAAGATCAGCCATCTCGCCTGAGTACTTTTGCCTTAAGAGCAACCTCCCCAAGAAGACCAGTCAAACAATCCTCTGAACAAGCTTCACTCCAATTGCTTAAATGCCATGGCCTTTAGCTGGAGATTTTAGAATAACTTCAGTTGGAAAGATCCTCTGGAGTTCACCTACTCCAACCCTACTCCCAAAATGTGTCTGAGAAAAGTCGGGTTGCTCAGGACCACGGACAGAGGTTCCACACTTCGTGCCATCTCCTTAGGTGTTTGACAACCTTCAAGATGTAAAAAAAAAAAAAAATCTATCTACCTAGAATTTGTATTGCTTTAACTTGTGAGCCTGTCTCTCAACATATCACCGAACACCTTCAAGAACAGTCTGGATTTATCTTCCCTGTACCTTCATACAAGGTTCTCTGCTACTTACATTCCTCATTATGTACTCAGGATCCACACTGCAGTCCCTGCAGTCAAAACTGCTCTTGACTATCACATTCCAAGCCAGTTCTTCCTTGTGCTTCAGTAGCAGATTAACTACTAAAGTGGAAGCTACTGAAGTGGAAGATGAAACTGTCCCACGGGCAGCATATGTGTGAAGAAATCCTCCTTGATGCATTCTGTGAAAGTCTTCATTGCATAGATGGTGAATAGATGAAAAACTTCATTTCTTATTTTAAATAGAAATTGAATGACTAAATATTGACTAAGTTTATAACTTGGCCATAGTAATAAATAACCTAAAACACTATTTATTAGCCTGTGGTACTGACTTGGACAACATAGATATAAGCAATTTTCCTGCATTTGCATCTCCAGTTATAACCATACAATATTTCCTGTTAGATAGATATTTACATGGAGAATACAAAAGTCTATTTTTGTAATGGACTGACCATTACCTCATTAGAAACCATTTTTAGTATATGTCAGGTACCATAGAGTCATAGAATTCTTAGAGTTGGAAGGGACCTTCAAAAGTCGTCTAATCCAGCTCCCCTGCAATTAACAGGGAGACCACAGCTAGATCAGGCTGCCCAGAGCCTGACCCAGCCTTGCCTTGAAAGTCTCCAGGGATGGGGCAAGCAACCACATCTCTGGGCAACCGGTTCCCGTGCCTCACCACCTTCACTGTAAAAGACTTTTTCCTTATATCTAACCTAAATCTACCCTCTTTAAGCTTCAAAACTTTTTCCCCTTGTTCTATCACTACAGACCCTGCTAAAGAGTCTGTCCCCTTCCATGAGTGAATCTTTCTTGTATCATGACACATGATGTCAAAAAGGACAAAAAAGCCTATCTGTGTAATCACAGTTCAGCAATCTAATTGAGATCAATTAACAATAATTTTATTAATGAGTATCATCTTATCATTAGGTGTTCCTGCAGAATTTAAAACCATGGTGAAAACTGCCTAATGATGATTTTAAAGAGCTCACAGGTATTCTGGTTTGCTTCAGGTGATCTACTGCTTAGTTGGTTGATTAGGATAAAGGAAATAATATAAAATATAAAGCTTCCACACATCATGTAACAAGAATATGCACCACTGTACTGTCATCTTGCTTTCTCACCAGTCTTCAGTGAAAATATGTAGGAGACATAACTGCCATTAGAAGTTCTGCAGAAAAGGAGTGCAGTGAAATAACAGATCTCTGGCAGTCTTTCAATTCTTATGTCTATTTTTAATTTTTTCCTAACTAGAGCACAGTGGGAAACACAGGACAGAAGTATGTTTGGATATATTTAGCCAGGAGATTAACCACTGTTAGGAAACTCCAAATAGTACAGAATGCGACTGTGTGTTCCTCAGCAGCACAGGATACTATGCGCACTTCTGAGCTGCACTCAGATTTTTACAGCCATTTGTTACAGTTGAACTCCAATTTTCAGTTCTTATATCATTACATTTAGAAGTCTAAACCCAGAAAATCTGAAAGATCATAAAAAAAAAAATAGATGGCGGGTGAAGACCATCTTTCCCTCTTCGGATCATATGGCATGCCCTGTGCCTGAAAAGTTTACTGGATATTTTATATGTACTAATTTCAGCATAAGGATGAGTATTCCAGAAATTCAATCAATATGCAACTCGAATCAGTCTCTGAAAATTAATGTCTACTTCTTGTTCTCTTCATGTCTTAGGTTCAGATCTGTAAAGTAAGGCAGCAACACTCACTGTGTCACCAGGATTTTCCGAAAATTCATTTATAAATCAGCAATGTTTAGATACTGGAAAGAGAAGTAGCAAAAAGGAAGTCTGTGAAGGATCTCCCTCTTCAATACAAAGTTTGATTGGTATGCAACACATCAGTGCATGCCAAATGATCAGTATTAAACCGCTCATTAAACAGCAAGACAAATCATTTGAATTCTATTTCCCTGTGTACTAAATGACACAAGTTTCTCATAAAATACAACAGCAAACAATCATTACATTTATTCCCCACTATAGGAATATGGAAGATGCAGGCTTCTACACTGTCATGTGAATGTATGTCATGTGGTGTGCATTATGATTACCCAGAATAGCATATGGTTGATGCTAGTCTGTTTAACCATTTGATTTTGAAGCCGTAACATTCTTGCAATCCAGGGTTTTTGCATGTGTATGTATGTGCGCAGTGGAGTAAAATGTAGGTCATTGAATGTAAGTAACTATGTGCAGATGGGATGTTAATTTGTGTTTTTGCGTATTGCCTCTAGATTATCCTCATCATTAAAAGCAATCTCTGGCCAGATGTGGCATAGTCTTCCAGTGACAATGTTCACAGCCTGCTGATTTTCTGCCTTTAGTAATATTTGTATTTTATTTGAGTTTTATGTTTTATGCTATTAGATATGAATCTTTAATTTACTGTTTGTTCAGTTACTATTGCTTTAGCAAGGATTTTTGTAGGATATTTCCATCTCACTAGATTAAAAATTTATCAGATCATGGGGTATTGAGATATTACTTCTTGTAGACACTTTTGGAGATGTTCTTTGTGATGAAATATGGTCAATTCTAAGACTCTGACAGAGGAGTAGCTGTTTTCATGTGGCACAGAGGGACTTGTCAGTGAAGTGTTCACTGATACCGACAAGACACAGATACCCAAATTTAGTTCCAGTTATTTGAAAATGTTCTCTTTTGTTAAGAGAAATTAAATGAGTGGGACTGCATCTTAAGATCTGTAATGAAGGTGAGAAACGTTTCTCCGGTTATATTTCATCCTGAACAGATGTATAAATCTTCTCACATTTATATCTGTCAAGAACAGAGCAGCATTTTTCTGGTTTACTGATATTGCATCTGCAAATATTTAAGATGTTACTTTGTTTCTGCCACTGCACCATTAAAGCACTCATTTACCTGAGTGTCAATACATGGGTAGTACTTACTGGTGACCTTGAAAATATAGAATTGTATTATATTTTCTTTTTCAAGTATTTCAGGTGTGCCATTTGCAGGGAAATAAATCAAGCCCATCTGTCTAAAGTTACTGCAATTACAACCCATGTTTCCTATCATTTGTTTGTGAACATAAAAGCTTGATTATGTTCATATCTCTTAGTTGCACATTTGTCCTGCATTTGCTTCTGCTTTTTCTAAGATATTTAAGGTAGTGTTCATGGTTTCCCAGAAACAAAATAAATGATGTGCTAACCAAGATACTCATTTCAGCCAGACATTAAAACTGTTTTTGCTTGAAATTTCTCCAAAGGAAAGATCATGTCACAACAGCTCGTTACTGAAGTAGTTCTTGTCACATTAATCCATTTAATTTGGCTTCTGCTTGACCCTAGCTCCAAACAGAATATGATTCAAGAAGGGCCCTGTATTGTTCCTCTCAGACATGCATTATGATATAATTCGCCAGTGTTGAAGGGGAGTGAGAAACTCACACTGACTGTCTTGGCAGTGTTCTCCATTTCTGGACCCAAACGTGAAGTAGGGGAAGTCAGAACTCTGAGCACGGAGAGAATATGTGCTGGGGGCAAAGCACATCTACAGAATAAAGCGAAAACTATGGTTCTTTGATAGGGACTTGATTGTCTGAAGCAGACTGTATGAACATAACATATGTAAATTTGTAAATCAGGAAAATGTCAAGCAATACAAAAGCACATTTCTCTGCCAGTGTTCTTGTTTCCAAGGTGAAAAGCCAGTACATGACTTTTGATTTGTTACTACGACATACTTAAATAGAAATGTAAGTTTAGTATAGAAGTACTAGCCTTTTATGTGGTACTGAATTTCTTATGAATATAATGGCCCCTGAGACTTGAGTGTTGTGTGCAGTAGCGTGGACACATGCTGCTGCTGCCAGCAAGAGGAAGGAGTCCTTTCTTAAGTTTTGTTGTTAGCCAGTTTTGTTTGTTGCTCTTTAACAGCCCAATTCTAGAACTCTTTTTTTTTTTTCCACTGCATTTTACATGGTAAAATCTGTTAGGCACTTTCCGTTTATAAATCTTCTACAGATAAAGTTTACTTCATGGGACTTCTTATGTAGGGGAATATCCCCTCTGCTGTGGAAATCTCATCTGAGCAATCACTGTCTGTGTCTGTAACAAGAAACCATTTTCTTTCAGATAGGAAAGATGAAACAATTTTATATTTTTTACTGTCAGAATATATGGATGAAACCCTACATTAAACACTAGATTTTCCTTTGAAAGCTTAGTCTGTAGATTAATTTTGGCTCTATTTTAGGTGAAATTCTCTGTGTATTTTGCTGGGCTTGACAATGATAGCCCGTATTGATTTCCCAAGTCACAAAAACCTATCACGTCTCAGTGCAAGGTTTGTTTAAAAAAAAAAAATCTTCCCTCTCTAAGTGTAGGAATACTGGAACCGTGGAGGAATATATATCACAATAACTTCAGTAAACTAATACATTTTGCTTTCATATGCAAACTTGTTATTCTTATAACCCCAAATTGTTTTACTGTGAGTCTGAAATTTCCTGTAGATTCCCTTCATCCTTTGGCAACTGCTGCTGAGATTGTTTATAAATATTTATGATTGCTTCTCAAAGACACATTTTAATCTGCATCACCCCACAGATGTATGCCTGTGAGTTCATTTATTACTACTTTTTGCTTTTTTCAGAGAAGAAACGGTTTTCTTTAGGTCCACTTGCTTATTTTTATTTGTATTCCAGGGTTGTCTTCATGCTATTAAGCGAGACTTTCTCACAAAAGAAATTGAAAAGTAATGGTGTCTCTGCTAATCCTGTTTTGCTTTGAAGAAGATGGTCAGCATCATGGTACTTTCATGCAGTACCTTAGGGGCCTTGGTATCTCAGCCTTACTAATACCATCTTCCTCCTGCCATGCCATAGTTTCTCCAGGCTCACTATGGGTGTATTTTCACCTTTTGTTATTCTGGTGCCTTTGGTCTCATGGATCTGCAAATTCAGTGCTGTGACATTTCATGGGAGGTTGTGATTATTAGTGTGAGAATTTCACATTTCCCCATTCTCCCCCCTCCCCCAACTCTTTCATTTGCCTATTGTTTTGATGGTTTTAGTTTATAGAAAAGAGAAAGAAAAAGCAATGTACAGCAAAGTAGATCACAGTCATTTAAATAAAAGATAAACATTGGCCAATAATACTTGTGCACAGAACATAACAACCCATGGCTGTCCAACCTTTTGGCTTGTCTGGGGCTACATTTATTGAATAGGAGTCATTTTGGACTGCGTATAAAATATATAAAAAAGTTAACATATATAAGTAACAAGACTTGGTTTTTTATGTCTCTTTTATTAAAATATAAAATACAGAGAAAAAAAAACATTGAACTAGTGGGGTGTTTGTTTATGTGAAACAAAAGATTTTTAATGAAATATTACTCTTCCTGTGCTTCATCCTTGATAATTGTTCACAAATGTATGTACTGCCAAAAAGTGATGACATGAGTAAGACATGACTGTGAAGCAAGGTATCTTTTTCTCCGGTAAGGGAGGTTTATGAAAGTCTGGTAAAGAGACATGACCAAAATTTTCTTTGAGTCAAATGTGTGAGTGAAACTCTGTACATTCAGTTTGAAAATTTGCAGGTAATGTATTTAAGTAGACTGAAAATAGAGTTGAAAATATACAAAAAGTTATGATTTTTTTTTGAAATCTTGAAACCTATTCTTCAATTCCGGTATCAAAACAGAAAGCATGTTTTTCACTGCTACAGGACAGTGTTTTTCTATAGTGTCAAAATACATGAAATAATTTGCCATAACATAAGCTTGACATAATTTAAGTTTCATTTTAAAGGATGTTATTGTCTGAAACATAGTACAGATATTGTGATTTTCAGTTTGCAGATGCATGTTTAACTCATTTAAATGAGCGATCAAATCCACCAGTGCTGCAGCTTATGTTTCCAGGAATAGCTCATTTCACCTAGAAAGTATTGCCCAACTAATCCAAGACTTTGTTGGAGAGAGATTAAACACACCTGATCTATTCCAGTGATCCTAAGTTACTGCTGAAAGTAATTCAAACTAAATGTGCACATTCCAGTGAGTGTGCTCTGATGCAGATCCACACTCTATCCCAGTGCTCTGTTGCAGGAACTGCAACCACTAGACAAGGGACAGAACTGATTATCTGGGGTCACCCACTTCTCAGACAACAGTAATTTAATTGAAAGAGCTCCTGCGATCCCTCCTGTGAATTCCTACAAACTATGGTATTTTCTATGTAGCAGATGTTTGATCCACCAGAGTGTAGTATAAAGTCTATCAATACCAGGGCTTTTACACTGCACTGGAAGACTAACTGATTTAGGGAAGCATTTCAGAAAATCCAAGCATTGATTCGGCAGCTGTTTCCAGCATGCTAATAAAAGTTGGTATAGATACAAGGTGAAATGTGAAATACGTGAAATGCTGTAACTTCTGGGAACATTCTTTCCCTCCTTCCAAAACTTGTTTAAACTGTCCATTGAGAGACTCAGGGCTCTTGGACGCACTATGTCTAAATAGTACTTTTTTTTTTTTCTTAAAAGATTGGTCCCTTTAGAGGACTTATTTTTGGAAACTTATAGGATATTCATGGAGGGTATGTGCTTAGCTCTTTGACCAAGGCAGTTTTGAACATTTGCACAGAGCTGAACCTTGGACACAGCCATCAAGGGAATATTTAAGAAGGATCTGGGGGTCCTAGTGGATAAAAACTGAACATGAGCCAGCAGTGTGCTCTTGCAGCTTGGAAGGCCAGTGGTATCCTGGGCTCCATCAGAAGAGGGGTGGCCAGCAGGGGCAGGGAGGTGATTGTCCCTCTCTACTCTGCCCTCGTGAGGCCCCATCTGGAGTACTGCATCCAAGTCTGGGGCCCCGAGTACAGGAAAGATGTGGAGCTGTTGGAGAGCATCCAGAGGAGGGCCACAAAGATGATCAGAGGGCTGGAACTCCTCCCCTGTGAAGACATGGTGAGAGAGCTGCGCTTGTTCAGCCTGGAGAAGAGAAGGCTGAGGGTGACCTCATTGCAGCCTTCCAGTACTTAAAAGGAGATTATAAAAAGGAGGAGAATCAACTTCCTGCAAGGGTAGAGAGTGATAGGATAAGGGGGAATGGTTTTAAGCTGAAGAAGGGAAGGTTTAGTTTGGATGTCAGGGGGAGGTTATTTACAGAGAGAGTGGTGAGGTGCTGGCATAGGCTGCCCAGACAGGTTGTGGATGCTCTGTCCCTGGAGGTGTTCAAGACCAGGTTGGTTGGGGCCCTGGTCAACCTGGTCTAGTACCAGATCTGGAGGTTGGTGGCTCTGCCTGTGTCAGGCGTGTTGGAACTTGATCCCTGGGGGTCCCTTCCAACCCAAGCCATTCAATGGTTCTATGATTCTATGATTCTATGATTCTATGATTCTATGATAAAGGAATATTTAGATTAAGATGCCAGTCATGAAGTGGGACATTTTAAGTACAGGTCAAGGGGAATTTTCCTCTTCCATGCGCTTAAGGCTTTGGCATCTAGACCATGATTGAGCCATCTAAAATTTAGATTGATGTTAGTCAGGTACCTCCAGAAAGCAGTTCACTTCATCTTATGTCTTTAAGGCATTAAACCTCAATTAATACTGAACCCTCTCTGTTGCTGATTCCATCCAGCCCCTAATTAAAAGAAAATAAGACAGTAAGTTGCTTCAAATCATTGGTCATCTGTCCAAATCCTCCAACACTGGTTTCTTTTGTGGTGATTTTTTGTTCTCTTTCAGATTTTCTAGTACTGCGCAATCTCTCTCTTTCTTGTATCATTTTCTAGGGTAGGACAGACTTTCTGCCGAGAGGGGGGCAGTGCCATTTTCTTTGTAGTTTGCTTTTTTTCCCTTAATATTACTTTTTAAAGGGCCCAGTTTAACATTTTTATGTGTTCTGAGGCAGTGATTGTTATTCTCATTGAAAATGTCATACCATTTCATTGTGACATTTTCAAAATATAGATTATTACTTACTTTAGAGCAATAATTTTATTTAACTCTGACCTAATTTTGGAGGTCTGCCTGGTCAGGGCATGTGAGCTGTGTCTATCATGGAAATAAATTCTGATTGACCAAATCTGAAAGTAGGTTTGGGACTTACATTTTTCTTGAAAGTCAGTAGCTTGACAGAGGAGGCAAATCCTTATGGTGGCCCAATGGGAAGGCTGTAGAATCTATGCTTGTAATCACCCCTAAGATACAAATCTTAAAGGAACCAAGCTTCATTGATACCACTACTTGTATAATTCTGGCTTTATTTTCTAGTCTCTCCTGGTTCAGCAGCTTGACATAATACTCACTATTTACTCAAAATACGTCATTTACTGTGACAGCGTTAGAATCACCTTACCAGCTTCCATCACTATCCTCCATGTGCTGGGCTTTACACAGTTCTTCTTTTGAAGTAGGCTCTTGGGGCATTACTCATCTTCAGGGAAAAGCTGCTCTTTTACTCACACAGGACTGCAGAAATGCATCCACTATCTACTTCCATCTTGAGAGACTTGGCCTTCCGGCCCATAAAGTCTAGGCATTGACTTTGTGGGGAATTAAGCGTATACTCACTTGTACTTAGGAGCAATTTGGACAAGTGGGTACATAAGGCTGAACATGGTTTTCCAGTATAGCCTCTGAAATGACCTCCCTTTGACAATCCACTGTATTCATGTCAGATCTCTAATTTGGTGCTTTTTTCCATCAGGAAGAAATCAGATACAGAATTCCAAATATACAGAAATTTATTAAAATATTTTTAGCATCTGCGTTTATTTACTGGAAATAAACTTTTCTTTGCAGTCAGAAAAAGGGTAGGTACCTAATTTTGCTGTTGTTGGCTGCTCTTTTTCAGACTGTCTGGTTAGGCAACACCCATGAACTGTATTTCATGAAAACAGAAATGAAATGAAAGTACAGTAAAGGAGATTTAGGTTGGACACTGGGGAAATACTTTTTATTGGGGATATTTAGGCACAGGATTAGGTTGCCTAGGAAGGTCAAAGAATCTCCATCAGCAGAAACTTTCAGAATCTTGTTTGACAAATATCTGCCAGAAGTTATTTAGTTGTTCCTGCCTTAAAAGGACTAATAAGTAAGATGACCTTTAGAGTCTGTTCCAGCTCTTTTTCCTACAATTGCCAAGAAAGGAACAGAATACATGATACAAGAACACTCATGCCCCATTCTAGGTTTTGTGACAGTCTTAACAATGGGGCTGTGTAACAGAGAGTAAAACTCTCATCTTCCTGAAGACCCAAAGTGCTCTGCAGTAATCATGTGTGCTTCAGAATACAGAGGAAGTATCATTAAATGCAGAAGTTAAATTTATTTTTAGATGTATAAAACTCATGTTTTTAGTAGCCTAGCAACAGACTCGTCATTAACATTGTAGTGCATTTAGAGGCACACAGATGTGCGTGAATGAATACTTCAAAGATGAAAAAAGTAAAAATAAGCTGGATGCTCTCTTGCTTACTCATCATCAGCATCAGCATCAATTGCAATAAGTTTCTGTAGGGTGTGTTCTCTTCATGCCAGGGAGCCTTGCTGATTTCCATCAGTGTGCTCAGAAGGGGCAGGATAATGTCGTCAATGAGGATACCGTTAAGTAACTGGAGAACAGAGATCTGGTAAATAAGATCCTGAAGTTAAAGTCCTCAAGGATTCATTTATCTCCTTAATTGAGTAGGCAAGTTTTCCCAAGTGGTCAGAGCAAAGCAACCGTCATTTTCTGCATTTGTGATAATCCGATTGTTAATGTTAAAAAAAGAGGAGAAAAAGAAAAGAAGAAAGAAAAGTAAAACAAAGAATCTTGGTATGAATCAGCCTTTTGTTAAAATTTTTTGTTACTAAGCAATGGCATACAGTGGATTTCAGATCATTTTCAGATAGCTATGTCCAGTGCGGAGTAAATAAAAGCAAAACTAAGTATAAGCTTGCTTTGCTGCAGAGGGCTACATCAGTGATTCTGAACAGAACTCTGTAGCAGGCCTGAGGATGGGGCGTGTAATTTTTATATTATCCACCGCAGAAAATAAGTCATAGCTTTGAGAAGTCAATAAGTTAGGGGTGAATGAAGGGAAAGAATATAGCTTTTTGAGTTTGGAGAACTTCTAAAGGATTATAAAATGCTATGCCTACAGAAGATGGATCAAAAACCAAACACCTACTTCCTCCTTTGCTTTTTATTCTAATATGCAATTCAGGAAAATAGAAGAATATTGTGACAAATTTGAGATAACCTCTCCTGACATGAATGAAACCAAAATGCAGAAAAGCAGCAAGACTTAATGACAATCCTTTCTAGCCAGAGGAAGGAGGGGTACAGTGCTGAAAAGAAGACAAATTATTCCTCCCTTCAGTGACTGTGTACTGTATGTCCATCCATATTCAACAAATGACTTGCTGCATTTACAAAGCAGGTTTTAAGAAGAATGCCAGGAGGCAGGACTGGCAGAGAGTCATTGCAATCCCCTTCAAAGTGGGTTGTACCTTTAAGCACTGAGAAAAATGCTGCTATAGGTTTTACACCCTTCTCATTCTCCAACATTTCAATACATACCCAGAAGGCTCCTTAGCAACAATACATTGTATAATGATCCCAAGATGAGAAAACTCTCCATAATGCTTTGATTTTGAAACTCTACTGAAGTTTGTGATGGAGCCATTTTAATCCTGGGCGGAATTAATACATTTTATGTTTATCTCTCTCGTTTGGGATAGCTGTCAAAGCCAATTTAATTGCTGTCCTGAATGGACTGGCATCACAGAAGTTGATGTTAGAAAGACAGAAAGCCATCTCATACATAACAGGTGGTTTAAAAGAACACATGAATTTGGGAAATTGTCCTTCATTTATTATACAAACTGACTAATATTCAAGATGAAAGGATAGTTATTGGGAGAATCATTTGCTGCTTCAGTAGTAGTGCATTTTGGAAGGAACTGGCGATTGTCCATCTGTGTGAAGTGAAGCTGAAGGGTGTTTTCATAGGGATGAGATACATGCTTTTTATGGAGGTGGGGTTAATCGTACTGGTTTATGTACAGATATAGTACAAATGATATATAAAAAAATACACTCAAGGATGTATGTCTTTCAGGGTAACTAAAGTTATACCAGGACAAAACTGCTCACGCAAAAACAAGTAAACCATTCCAAATTGATTTTTCTTCCATCTACTTTTCTTCACAGTTTCTTCTGTATTTCTGTGTAAACGACAAACCAGAAAAGCTATGTGACAGCAATAAAGCTGTTATACTCCATATTTAGTCTGGGTCAGGATTATTTATAGAAAATTGTTCATGGGTCCAAGAAGAAAATTCAGGATAGACTGGCAACTCTTGAATGCCTTGGAGATAAGATACTGCCCTTCTTGTATCTTTCCCACACAGGCCCATTGAGCAGAAGGAGAGCAGCAGTTTGGCAGGTGCAGGCAGCCCAGAATTTTCAGTGATGCACATCAATTTATAGGGCATGTGCTGGTGGAAATGAGGAGGTGAACTGAAACAGTCTCACCTTTAATTCCTGAACCATTTCAAACATGACACATTTTATATCTGAAATATGTCTTCCATTACATAGAACTAAAAAATAATCTCTGTCCATGCTATACATTTCACTAGGATAGAAATCCTTTTTGCCACCACTAGCATATACTTTTGTTAGTTTATAGCTTTGCTTACATGAAATCTAACCTGTATAAACCTTCTTTGCTGAAAAATCCCATGTGTAATCCTTGCGAAAATATTCAGTCCTTCTAGAAAAAAATGCAGCGGTATCACTAGATGACACCTCTAAAAAACAGATGGCACACAAGTATGTAAACTAGCATTTCCCATTGGGATTATCTGATTAGATTCATCAGGGACCTGCAGACTGCTCTTGAAGATAATGCATGCACTCAGCAGCACTCCTTCAGAGATGACATATTTTCTTGTATTTCGGAAGACAGTGGCATCTGTACACACCACCCTGCAGGTGAGAATGAGGAGGCTCTGATCACTCTCTGATTGGTGTAAAATGAAGTAAGAAGCAAGTCTGGACTTGGGAACATGCCCAAGACAGCTCTAGAAATTCAGTGGGGGTCCTGTCCTATTCTGAAGTGCACCCGAGGAGCAATAATTCATCTGAATTCATTTTTTCCTCCTGTTGCTTGAGATAAATAAAATAGACGTTACTTCATTCACAGGTACCAGAAGAGCTGAACTATGCAACATATATCATTTTGTTTTCACATTTTCTTCAACACTTTGTAAACTTTGGTGCCATTCTGACAACAACTGTCTCATAGTTAGGTATTTTAGTGTCCATTAGATGTTAAATGCTCTTATCTAAAAAGGTTTTTGTCATCTAGACCAGATGGTATAATTCACTTCTGTAATGAATGCTTTTTAATGTAGACAATATAAAGGAAAGACATGACAAATACACAGAAGGATGGCTGAAAGAGCTCATATATAACTAAATGGTTCCAGAATGATCAGATATGTCATTTCTGTACTTTATGGAAGCAGAAATTATTGCAATTTCGTTGTCTATTTGTCTTTTTATTGCTTTACAAATGCCTTAGTGATAGAAAGCTGCATATAAAAAAGGAGCACTTACTTTAACAAGTGGAGTTAGGAAGTAAGAGGAAGATCCACTGAGGCACCTCGTGGACCTTGCTGTAAGTTAGGTTGCTGGAAGAATCATGGATCCTAGAGCATCAGTTTGAGGTGCTAGCTGTTACTAGTTACCACTATTATTACCAGTACTAGATTTGTACAGGCAGTGAACTGTGAAACATTTCATTCAAAGTTACAATAATTTCCCTTTGAAGAAAAAAACAAAGAAGAAGAAATTATTCTGAAATGAATGAACAGTTAACCCATTAATCTGCTTTTCTAACCATTGTTGTAGGGCAAGAGGAATGGAGCAGCTAGGAGCTAATACAGTCTCTTTCAGATTTACTCCAGACTAGAATGCCTCCACTCCTGCTGAAGAACTCATATTCTTTGACAGATAATTTGAGTATCATTCTCTTTGGTCTCCCGCCTTATATTTTTACTGAAATATCATGTTTAATGCAAATATTGATGACATTACTGTTAAGCCCCAGCTTATTCTATTCTAGGCCCAGACGCTGTTGTTGCATACAATGCCACAAGGAGTATTGTCAAACTACTGAGGTATAGAGAATTTGTTTCTTCTGTTTGTTTAAATGAAAAACAGATAAACCCTTCATTTATTTCTCAGATATTTGCTGTCCTTTTTTTCTTGATGAATGCCTTCAAGCCTTCTTTAAGTGTCTTCAGTATACTATAAAGCTTCACTTCTACAGAGGCTTTTATTTTTCTAACCCTCCACTTGGGAAATTATCATGGTTTTATTTCTGTAATGTCACATGCCTGAACCTCCTTATTGTGTGTGATCATAAAGAACCAAAATTCCAGAATTAAGTTTCGTTTAATGTCTTAACTCACTGTAATATCTTTTGAAAAGAGCCTTTTGAAGTTGCAGATACAGACTGATTCTATACTTAATTCAATTTCTGTCATTTTTTAAAGGTGTCACTTTTCCATTTTGTTGGCTTACACAAGACATCTAATTTACTGGGACATCTTCCAAGTGAGACCAATTTTATTTAGGGTTAACGAACTTTTCATAGCTGCTGATAGCATTAATGCTGATGCAGTCAAGAGCAGTTTTATTTAATTTAGTTTCATATTTGCTCAGACATCTAGGAATTTCTTCTTTTGGTTTGACTGAAGATTTAATTGAGCAGACAGAGCACCTCAAAGGGTCTCCATTTATTGGAAAATTCCACCTACAAAATGCACGAAAACTTTTAACTCTTAGAGCAACAGCTTCAGTAGTTCCTTTCAGCCTAGACTTCAGTTTCTGTCTACCCCCTGTTCAAAACCATAGTGAAAGGGGTGCCTCTGTTAAAGTAAACAGATTAGGACTACCCAGTCTACACACATTTAGCCTATCAACCTTAAAGAGAAAAATGCTTCAAGGATCTTAGGAAAGTCTCACTAAAAGATAAAAATGCTTGATGAAAGAATGAAATAATACCTTCTGTCCAGCCAGCTTCCTCACTTCTTTCCTTCACTTATTCCCCATATCCTAACCACTGAGACCATTAAGACCAATCTTGCTGTTTTCACACAACATAACCACATCCCAAAGGCATGATAAGACTGAAAATCTTCCAAAATTTTCCTGGTAGATAACAAAGAATCAAACATCAGCTTTGATGCTTCCTTCTGGCCCATAATGGGAGCCTGAGGAAGGTACTTGCTCTACTCAAGTCTTGTAGCTGAGTACAACAGCGATGCACTGAAGTAGTCTTCTTTAGTCTCTTCTTGCAACTGATTTTTGTTGCAAGTTCCACATGACCAGATTCAGAGGTCCTTCTGAAGCCATGAAGAATGATTTCAAGCCAAAATGTTGATGAACAAGTGTATATTTGAGAGTAGAGTTTTTGGGCTTTGTTTTGAAATTTTACTGTGTGTTTGAGTCATCTTACCATGCTTTTGTTAGAGCTTTAAGAACTAGAAATTCATGTAGGGCTCTCATGCTATGATTTAAATACAGAAACATGGTCTTTACTATGTTTTTTATCACTAGAATTTCAGGAAAGTTGCAGAGACTTGAAGAAATATTTTTGCTGAAGTCTTTATATGTGTATATGCTAAGATCAGAGGGAAAAAATGTCAAAGGAAGGTTAGAAAATTCCACTTAATACATTGAAGTGAGGAGGCTGGAAATCCTGAAACGCAGTTTTCAGGGTCAAGTATTCTAACATTCCTCCTCTGCTTCCTCACCTCCTCCTCAAATCCTACCATTTTTAATTTGTTTCAAAAGGAAACAATATTCTCTTTGAAAGTATTCTCCCACATTTAGGAATAAGACTAACAAAGATTTTATTTTCCTATGTTGGCTATTGGAATAAAGATGAAAATGTTTGTCTTCCAAGGAAAATTTTATTGGGAAAAAAAAAAAAAGTGATATCTATGTAAATAGATAGAAGAGGTTTCAAGACTACAAAATATCAAATTTTTTTTGTATATTTGAGACTCCATTTTCAGTCTACATAAACACATAACCTGCAAATTTTCAAATGGAATGTATAGAGTTGCAATCACACATTCAACTCAAAGAAAAATTTGGTAATGCATCTTTACCAGACTTTCATAAGCCCCCTCTTACCAGAGAAAAATATCCCTTGCTTCACAGTCATGTCTTGCTCATATCATCACTTTTTGGCAGTATGTACATTTGAGAAAAATTGCTGTCAAGGATGAAGCACAGGAAGACTAATATTTCATTAAAAATCTCTGATGAACATCTTAAGATCACACTAGGAATGGCAACCACTACCATTGAACCAACCTGATGCATTAGTTTTACAAAAACAAGAGCAAAAATCCCACTGGTTTAATGTTTTTGTTGCTCTCTTTTCTATATGTCTTAATAAAAAAATAAAAATTAAAATAAAGTTTGTTACTTATATACTATATAATATACTATACTATAAGATCACTGTAACTATACTATAACTATATAATGCACTTGATACAAGAGCTGCTCCAAAAGTAATGTCTCCTATTTTATTCTGTTGGCCCATGATACCAGAAGTGGATGTTGGTAGAGGCTGTAGTGGCTGAACCTTCCTACCAATATTGCATTACATGCTGTTGCTGTGTGATAGATGGCAGCAGAGTGGCAGTCTGATAAAATGGCATCTGACATGGAAGTGCGTATGAAGCAAAGGTGTGTCACTGAATTCCTCCGTGCAGAAAAAATGATGCCCACTGACATTCATTGACACTTAGTAAATGTTTCTGGAAACCAACCAGTGGATGTGAGCACTGTGAAGCGGTGAGTGGTGCATTTCAGTAGTGGCAAAAGTGACAGTGGCTCACCCCCACTGATACAGATTGTTATGAGTGCAGCATGCAGGCTCTTGTTCATCTCTGGCAAAAATGCACAGCTAATGGTGGTGACTGTGTTGAAAAATAGTGTTTTGTAGCTGAGAATTTTCTCTATCAAATAGTGTTCCTGTGCACTCTGTATTGTGTGTGTAGTTTCTAAGGAAATAAACAAGAGGCATTACTTTCGGAGCAAACTTTGTAGATGTAGCCCTAGACAACTCCTCTTCAGTCAGTGTAGCCCAGGCAAGCCAAAAGGTTGGACACTCGTGGCTTAAAGGAAGAGATTTTTGAAAGCAACTTAACAATCACCATAGAAGACCCGCAGGCACACCATCAAACAAGAAAGGCAAACTATTCTTTCTAAAGCACAGATCTTATTCAGTTAAATGATAAGTGTAGCTTAAAGAACTAATACATTATTTTTACTTTCTCTCTTTTCTTTAGCAAAAGTTGCTCTCAGGATAGATATTCATATCGGGGGGGGCTGAACTTTCGTGACAAGCAGTAACAGCTGGTAAGCTAATAGACTGAGTCAATGTTTTGGTAAAGCTGTTTCTACATATGCACTGGGTATCTATAAATATTTATAACAGGAGTCCAAGTTTAACTAGCTGGGAGAAGTATCATGTAAAAAATGAGAAGTGGTATTTCTAATCTATCATTCATATTTGGAAAAATATCCGAAGCAGCTTTAAAATAGTTGCCTGTGGCTGGAAAAGGATTCTTGTCCAGTTAAAACCAGTGGACAAAATCTGGAGGATGATTCTGCCTTTTCTCTTGGGAGCTTCAAGAAACATGGCACTTCTGTGTCACGTATTGAAAAGGTGAATTATGCACTTTGAGAACAAAATCTAGGTCTCTCTTCTTGCTTGTGTCTATTTTCCTCCTTTCTAGAACACAGTTCCCCACTTAGCAATGGCTAGATGATGTTCCTTTGTGCATTATCCATCAGTGGTAACAAGGAAGGAGATGGGTGAATTGGTTCTGCTATGCATGTGTTTGTTGAGTCACACCAGAAGAGTGAAGAAAATAGACAATTTATGTGGAAAAGTTATTCCTGTCTTCTTACTTAACTCTTGACCCAGATTCTGCTAAAACCAATGGAAATGACTAGAGGATGTACATGCAAATATCTGTTGAATAACTGAGAAAATTGTCCTTGAAGAGAATGGAGAAATCGACTCACTCAAAGTGAGGAACAAGAGTTGGGATATATTGAGTTGGGATATATTGAAAAGTACCTTTATAAAAATATTTACTTTCTATTATGCATCTGTACAGATCTAGTAGGGTATGGCAAAGAAATGTGTAACACCTGAGGGATGAAGGACAGTAAAGCTTTTAAAAATCAGATTGTTCTAATACATTGTAATCGGAGCTATTCTGGGACAATAGCGTGTGCGTGTGCGTGTGTGTGTGTGTGTGTTTGAATTAATACTTATTCTTCATTTTAACTGTTTACTGTGTACTTTCTAGTTCATAGAAAGTTATTTACAGTTATTGACTGGGGTTCTATGCCTTGATTATGTCCAAATGAATTATACTTGAGTAATTACAATGGGCGAATATCTGCAAATAGAGTATACGCTGTTAGATTGCACTGTGAATGTTAATGCATCTTAATTGAAGGAGTAAGCAAAGAGATAAATCCCCAGTGCTCGCTATACATTTATTCTTGCTGTCCTTCGTGAGTTTATTTTAATATGGATTGAATCAGATTTGTTGTCAGGGAGGTTTGTTTTTATCAAAAATTCCTTTAAATTAGCATTTCTCAATACAAAAAAATTTCCAGGGCAGCTTATAGTTCAAAGCACCTGAGCACAAGAGATAAAAAGAGCAGCACTACGGGGCTCCTCCTTGGTTATTTGGAAATTCTAATTACGTGAAAAATACATCCACCAGCTCCAGATAAAAAGATCCTGATTTCAGGCTGCTGTCTGCCTGCTATGCAGTCCCATGCATCTTCCCTTAAAGAAGTCTGATCACGGCAAGTCCTCGAGGCAGGCTGTGGGTCTGAGTGGGCTGATCTGGTCTCCAGAGGAAAGGCAGTGACTGTATTTCAAGCTCAGCCTTGGATCAAGTGTCCTTACCCTTGTTTTTGCTTGGCAGGAGGCGTGAGGTCCAGCACATGCCATGTTGGGGCCATGGACAGCCCAGTGGGCCGTATGGGATGACGTGCAGGAGCCTCCTCTCTGCCTACCTTTCCAAACCCACACATCCAGGAAGAGTTTCCTGTTCTTTTGGCCGCTGCACTCTCAAAGCTGTACTAATCCAGCAACGTTAAACTGCAGATCTGGGTTTTGTGAAGCGTTTGTCCAAGGCTGAAGGCATTACATGCTTCGTATGCATCAATATGCTCACAGGACTGAGGTTGCGCTATGGTACGTGCTCACCATCTGCTAAAATGTTTGTATAGATTTTGGCCCAATCATAGATTTCTTGCCTCAGTCATCCAGGGCTCCCCATGCAGTCTTCAGGCTTGGGGTGATGTGCACAAGCTGGAGACTGCTCCCAGACAGCCATCTACAAGAGCCGCTCCAATGGTAATGCCTCCTATTTTGCTACTTTGGTCCACAATGTCAGAGGTGGACGCTGGTAGTATGGCAGTAGAGGCTGGACCTTCCTGATAATATTCCATTACATTTGTTTCCATGTGACAGATGGCAGCAGAGGGGCAGCCTGACAAAATGACGTCTGACATGGAAGTGCGTATGAAGCAAATGTGTGTCACTGAATTCCCCTATGTAGAAAAAAAGCACCCATTGACATTCATCAGGACTTGTGAATGTTTCTGGAGACCAACCAGTGGATGTGAGCATAGTGAGGCAGTGGATGATGCGTTCCAGCAGAGGTGACAGTGACAGAGGGTCACGTCCACTGGCAGAGATTTTTATGAGCACGGCATGCCGCTCTTGCTCATCACCAGCAAAAATATACAGCTGATGGTGGTGACTGTGTTGAAAAACAATATTTTGTAGCTGAGAATTTGTTTGATCAAATAGTGTTACTGTGCTCTTTGTATCTGTTGTATTTTCCACAGAAATATATAGGATGCTTTACTTTCAGAATGGCTTATATATTCATATCATTATTATCAATATTTAATATTGTATGCATTAATATAACACGCAATGTATGAATATTAAAGATTATATTATAAAACTATATTTACATTTTATCCCAATATTAATATGTATTATACTAATATTTTGTTTGGGGGGAGCCTGGGCTGTGCTACACTGCTGTTCTCAGAACCAGGCCGTGGCTCACTCTCCATTTCACTTATCCACAGGGATCTAACCACAGTGTAAAGAGCAGTGGCTTCTGAACATTAACCTCTGACAACATCTGCCATGAAACAGATCCTGTAACTAGAGATGGCTGTGGTCATTTTATGATAGAAACATGAACTTGGCTGCTATTTTCCTGTTGCCTCCAGCATGGCTGAGAGTTACCAGAAATCAGAAGCTGGCTTATTTTCTGTTGTGATGCTTTTTCAGGTGGTTTGTGTGTTGTTTTTTTTTTGTTGTTTTCTTGCTTTTAATATATTATCACTAGCATTCTTAGGAGTGCAAAGAATAGGCAGCATTTCCAACTACAGAAGAGAAGTGTACAGCCTCACCAGTAACTGTGCAGTGTATGTAACACTGCTGGGATCGCTCTGGGTCTGTCTCAGATTTGTAATCCAGAGGGAAAGCAGGGGCTGGCAACTGGTAAAACAGTACTTGTTCTGTCAGCTGGTCTAAAACACGCTAAATCAATTCCCTTTATCAGACCTATGCAGACCTCATTTGCTGAGAGAAATTAGCTGCAACTAATTTACAAGCAATGAGTAAGAAGCAATTTATCTAGAAGCTTACAACAGTTGCCTGGAAACAAATCCGTTCAAATGTTTATATAAAAAATGCTTTTAGAGTATTTGCAGCAATTTGCTTTGATGACAAATTGTCAAACAGAAAGCCAGGGCACACAGCACAGTGCCCTCGTCTCCTGAAGGACTCCAAGTGCTGTGTGTGTGCCACCACCACTGAATGGGCACAAAGAGGAGCAGCTGGCTGTTGGGCACTGTGCTGAGAGCCCATGCAGCCCCTGAATGCAGAGCTCAATTTACCCCTGGGGGATCAGAGAGCTGAAAATGGAAAGAGCGGAATGTCATTTCATCAGCTCACTGCACTTATTAGCTGTTGTTACTTGCCAAGTTATATCAATGAAGAAAACATTTTAAAAAATAAATTAAGACACTGAGATATACTGGGTTAATAAAGGGCACTCTTAGGAGCTGAATGTTAGAACTGATTGCAAGGATGTTAAAAACTTGTGAGCAGAAATAAAAATTGCATTGAGTGAAATGGATTAATGTATGATCTGGAGAGGTGTTTTGAACCAGCTTTTGTTCTCATTCTGATGTGTGTTTGCATTGCCAAAATCAGCCTCTGTGCAGATACTTGCAAACTAAATACTGGATTTCCCAAGGTGAATGCTGAACTGCATCCACGTGTCCGGCAGCTGAACTGTGTCCCAGAAAGCCAAGGCTGTTGTGGGAAACAAGGATTTGCTGCTTGCTCAGATTAGACCTATACTCTGATTTTGGTAGAATGTGTATTTTGATGTAACTGTGACGTACCAGGTTATGAGTTAGAAGATCTGTTCTATATAACAGAAAAAAAAGGAAAGCAAAGTAGAAAACAACAGAGGAAAGTAGCGCAGACATAGGGATAGCTGTGAAGCTTCTGCTGGGTTTTCCCCTTTGATTTATCCCCTGTATTTTGGAGCTTTCTTAAAGAAAGAACAGCAGCATGGCCTTTATGAGCCATGGGACACAGGAGAGCTCATTTTTGGCAATTTTTGGTATTTCTCTGGTTCCTTTTCCCTGGCAGCTTCTCATACGGAGTGTGCCTCAGCAGGAGGCAGTTTTCTCTTTCAGAAATTGGGGACAGTCTTATTGCCTTTCCCTGGGGTGGCACCATGTGTCCTCCACTGGCTTTCTTCCTCATTTTTTATGTGCCAAGAATGAATGCAGGCTCCACAACATCTTTTTTTTTCTTTTCCCTTTGCAATTTATCCCATTGAAACATATTTACCTTCTTGACTCACTTTCTTTTTGACAACTAAAGCTAGTTTGCTAATTACTTGGATGGTAGCTGTTCCCATTTAACTGCTGACCACAGAGTAGCTTTCTTATTTTAGTGTGAAGTGGCAGTTGTGCCATCCTTCCAAGGGTGGCAAATCAAAGGCAGTGTTTTCTTAGCATCTATCATCACTTCAGATGATCAAGGAATTGTTCATTGAATGTACAACTGTTCACCAAATATCTTTAAGGTACAATTTGGTTTCCACTGCATGAAACAAATCGTGGAATCACTGAATAGCTTGGGTTGGAAGAGATCTTAAAGATTGTCTAGTTTCAATCTCTCTGCCATGGGCAGGGCTGCCAACCACTGAATCAGACACGGGATCAGGCTGCCCATAGTTATATCCAGCCTGGCCTTGTTCTCCTTCAGGGATGGGGCATCCACAGCATTTCTGGGCAGCCTGTTCCTGCGCCTCACCAACCTCTGAGTGAAATACATTCCTCAACATCTCTCTTCTTTCAGTTTAAAACCATTCCTCCTTGCCCTTTCATTGTCTGTCCATGTAAAAAGTCAGGTTCCCTCTTGACTGTAAGCTCTTTTTAAGCATTGGAAGGCCACAATGAAGTCTACCCTGAGCCTCCTCTTCTCCAGACTGAACAAGCCCAGCTCCTTCAGACTGACTTTGGAGGAGAGCTGCTCCACCCCTATGATCATCTTTGTGCTCACCTCTGGACCTGCTCCAACAGCTCCACATCTTTCTCATGCTGGGGCTCCAGGCCTGCATGCTGTACTCCAGATGGTGTTTCACAAGGGCAGAGTAGAGAGGGACAATCACCTCCCTCTCCCTGCTGACCTCCCCTCTTTTGAAGCAGCCCAAGAGGCAGCTGGCCTTATGGGCTGCAAGCGCACATTGCTGGCTCATGTTAATTTATTCATCTACCAAGATCCCTAGGTACTTCTCGGCAGGGCTGCTGTCAATGCGTTCTTCTTCCAGTCTGAGGTGAATGTTCAGGCTATGCTTAGTGGTAACACTGAAAACCTACCTGTTTGTTTTTGGGGAGAGGGTGTTGGAAGGTAGAAGATGACTATACCATTCTTATGAGGATCGGTTCACTTTCATTATGTCTGTAATTCAAGACTATTCTCAATATAAGATGAAAATTAGGAAAAGGAATAATCTAAAGCAGGTCTTAGGGGCTGTCTTCTTCACCGAGAATTATTAATTCATTGAGTTTCTTAGCACTTCTGCAGAACTGGGAAGAAAGAACGAGCTTTTGTCATGAGAACTTGAATTTTATATCAGAAATAGTTTTGATTATCTTCCAATCACATGACAGAAGGTATCATCTAAGTGAAGTAAAACAGAATGTGGAATTTAGAAGTGACTTAGGAAATGTCGAAATGCATTTTAGGTCACTGAGTTTGTTCACAGTAAGCAAAATAAAAATGGAAAATTGGCAAAAATGGAAAATTGGTACTCTATGTCAGCAAGAAAATCCTAATCCTAGTGCACGTGCATTGGTTAAAATTACATAAGAAGTGCTGAAGCAGACTACACAGATATGAACCTATTCATGTTCTATTTCATGGCATCATTTTATTCCTCTGCCTCTAGCTTGATTCAAGTTTCAAAAGATACTTGTTTTGTCAATTTCAAGAGACACAGACAATACAATTGTGTCAGTTCTGTGCACACCAGCATGTTTTCCCATCTTCTAAAGCATACTAGATCAAGAGTGAATTTTGATTTCTATGGAAAATAAGGGTATGCTTTATGGTTCCGGTTCCTTAGCAAAACGGCTTTGGAATTATTGTTATTACATTACTCTCAGAAAATAAGATTTTTTTTCTCATTAAAAAAGCATGAAAGTCACAGCAAATGCCCAAAGTAGGGATTTTAGCTGCAAATATTATTCCAGTAGTTGAACATATTATCACTAATGGTCCCATGAAGTCATACTTAAATGTCATTAATGAAGCATTAGTATTTCCACATATGCAAAGTTCTTTCATATGCATTACATTTGAATAAAAATTAAAAAGTTATCATAATAATTATCATAAATTAATATCAGAGCATTGGTATGTTTGGAGCAGCTCAGGCCAAAGATCCACTTATTTTGGTATTCTGTCTCCAGGAATGGTCAGAAGTGTATGAACAGGGACAATGTGTCTGACAATTGTTTTCTACTCTCCTGAATGTAATTTGCTTACTTAGTGGGTCTAGATATAGAAACATGATCAGTGGGCATCTTTCCAATTCACTGTCAGGCTCCTCTTGACCCTGAGTAAAATATTTGCATCCACAGTGTCCTCTGGCTGAGCGTCAGGAAACTCCCTGTTTTAAAATTATTCTTCCCATTGCACAAAGCACTGCCTGCTGTTGGGTACTTCAGACATTTGTGAGATATGGAAAAGAATGCCTGCTCTACAGAAAATAAAATAATAAAAAACTGTAATCTCCAGTTTTCATCTTTAGTATGTGTATTTGTCATACGCATAGTTAGTTGTTGTAGTGCTGAAGGCACAACATCTGTAAGATTGAAAACTACTGTATACTGCAGATGTGAACAATCCAGCATGTATCTCCATGGCCAGAGTAACACCTGAGCATTTCCTTCTTTTCAGGAAGAGAAACAAGTGGGCCAGGTTAAACTCATGAGCAAAGCTTGACCCAAGTGGAAATAACCCATAATGCTTATTGCACCACCTGGAGTAGGTCTCCATTGGTGTCTTCTCCCTTCCTCCTGCAGGTGACAAGAGCTGGACCCCTCTCTGTCTTCTGCTTTGCAGGTAGTGTGGCCAGCTGGTGCTGTGGCTCTTTGTGGGAAAAAAAACCTGAGTGCTGGGATTAACAGAAAAAAATTCAACAACCTCTTTCTAGGTGGATATTACTGTAGATGTACAAACTCTCATTTTAGAAACCAGAGAAGCAGTTGTTATTTGTTGGCCATGAGATTCAGACCCAAGAGAAAAAAACTCAGTAGCCTGTGGAGCTACCGGGAAGTTGCAAAGAACGCAGCAGTCTTCTTGGCACACCACCTTGTTCTGAGGATGGCAGCTGCTGTGGTCTGATTAGCAGCTGGGAAACTGCCTGGGTGTAAGCCAGGCTGATAAATAAAGTAACTCTTTCAGTACCAAATCTACTTTTAGGTGTTAGAATGAAAATATAACCAATTAACTCTTCCACTTTATTTTATACTCCTATGGTAAATATGTCACATCAAAAAAGAGTAAGACCGTATAATGCCGAAACGTGTCTGAATGTAATGGATATTTTTAAGAATTCTGAGAAAAATAAGGAAAGTTCTTCAAACTGTGGAGTGAGATCAGAATGACCTCAGTCCAGTTAGTCAAAAGGGATCTTCAATCCTTCTGATCTGAGAAACATTTCTGGTTGTCTGCGGTATCCAAAACTGCATTAATTTTAGCCTTCCCAGATAAGCTGAGCTGCTGAACAACACGTTTGATCCCCAGAGCAGAATTAACATGATCCTAGCCACAGTGGTTAGCCAGGAGTATCTCGGTTGCCCATAGGAGCTGCGAAAGCTGAGCATGCTGAAGAGAGGCTCCTCCAAACTGCGACACACAAAGGATTTCATGAAGGGATAACACTGACTTCAAAGATAAGCAAGTTGCTATGAAAATTAAATCCCATTGAGTATGACGACAGCTGGGGAAACCAAATAAGAAGATTAGTCAAAAAATGTAGTAGTCATAAGATTCAGCAAGTTGGCAACTCTTTTTTGATCCTGGAAAGCATTTTTGAGATGATGGAGAAAATAACATCCTGAGGGCATTTCCTAGGAGCCCTGCATTATGGTATAAGGTTGACTTACACTTAAATATTAATGGTAAAGAATAGGAAAAGAAACACTTGAAAATATGTGAAAGCTTATTTTCACTTAAGTGGAAAAAGTAACTGCAAAGCACTTTTTTCTCAGTGCAAATTTAAGCTAAAAGAGATCATATAATTAGCATCCACTGAAACGTCATTTCCTGGGGTCTTGCAGATTGTCAAAAGCTAAACCACATCATCCCACTGCAGACCTCGTACTCTGGTGGAGGTGGTCACTGCCTGCTCCCTCTGCAAGAGTACTACTGTGCCCTATTGATGAGCCTGGCGCTACTCACTTGGAAAACACATTGTAATGGTGGTGATGTCTGAGCAGATCTGCTCGAGTGGAAAGGCTCTTTGAGCAGAATACAAAATCTTCTTGCAGCCTACCAGATTTAGGAAGGGTAGTTCAGTGTGTTAAACAACACGGCTTCCATATCATAACATCCATGCTGCTAAAATCATAGATTTTCTTTAAAATCAGCTACTCAGAGTTATTAATATCTGTGGGTGTATGATCCAATGAAATAATTGGAATGGCACCTGGGAAATAAGAGGGTTTATCAGTGACAAGATTTTCTCTCTATCATTCAAGTTCTCTGGTACGTTTCAGTCATTTCTGGGCAGTACTGTGCTAATTGGTTTCAGTTTCCCTGGGGAAAGATCTGATGGGTTTTTTTGCTTCCCTTGGGAATGTATTTTCACACTTTTAATAAGAATATACTGAGACTGCCTCGAGCCAGAGGAGTCTGTCAAAACATACAATAGAGCCTGGAGAGTGGCAGTGGAAGATTGGCTTTTTCATTTTATATTTCTTGGCATTTTTACTTTTTAGGAAACAAACTTCAATCTGTTCATAAATTTACATATACAGATAGATTTACAAATCATCTGTGGAGATTTTGGTGATTGACTTCTGAGACTGAATGAAGAACCTAGCAGACAAAAGCAGGGTTTTGAGGCATGTTGCAGCCCTGGGGGATACTACTGGAAGGAGAAATGGCGCTGTTTATCCCACAGAACATCAGCTGATACTCAGGCCACTTTTACTCTCCCATTGATATTTCTCTTTCAGGATCCGCAGTGCTGCCTGAAAACAAAGCGGGGCTTAGCGCAAGAGGATTATGCTGTTTCATCACTGCTGATTCAAATGGACTGTTCCTGGTACTCCCTTAATCACACGCAGGGGTCCCTAATGCCACCATAGCCTCAAAGCCTACATATTTTAAGCACTGGCAAATGAGGCTCTACTGCCCCCCTTGTCCTCCGTCCTTTGGCTCCGTTTTCACTCTTTTTTTTTCAAGCTAAATGTGGCAATGAGAAGGTTTACAAGAGAATCATAAGAAAACCCTTTAAAGCAGTAAGTACATTTCTTACAGCAAAAATACACTGCTATTGCTTAAGCATTTGTACTAATTCAGAGAGGCTGTGTCAAAGAATAGAGGTGTTGTTTTTTTCCTTAGCGTTTTCCCCTAACCGGAGCATCTACAGGACAGCATGTGGGCGTCTTTCCATCAATACTGCTGTGCTTTGCATCATCATGATATTCTCCTCTCCCAACAAAGTCAGAGCTCTGCATGCCGCATGTCATCCTGAAAACAAAATGACTTTTTTCAGCCTTAAAGTGCGATTGCCAGGACATGGCTGGAAGCTGTTGTTATTCTTCTATGTAGTTTTCTTCTTCATTTATGGCATGTCTTCACTAATAGCAAAATCAGAAAAAGACAATTAAAGGTCTTCAGCCAAATAATAACATTTGCTTGCTTTATGCACTTGTGAACACAAGCATGTCTGTGTGCCAGTGCTGTGCTCAGAAATGATAAGCAGAAGGATGTGCCCTTCGTTTCTCACAGAGCTTGCCTGTAAAGCAGAGAGCGTCTCGCTGTGGCACTGCAGGCTGTGCCAGCACTGGGCCCTTTCCCTCCCTGGGGCACTGGTGGGAGCTGCCCTGCACAGAGCCCCGCAGGCTCAGGGCTGAAGATGTGGGGGGTGAAGCTGCCTTGGGAGGGGATCACATTATGTGCCCTCCAGAGGCCTGGTGGAACCAACATTTCTGGGATTCTTTGGTTCTGTGATTTGTGGCTATGACACCATAGTGGCATTTAGATGCTCTGAGGTCTTTTTCCATCTTCCCCAAGGGCAGCCCTTTGTGGCTCCAGCTCCACAAAATAGAGGTGGTAAAATTGTCTTTCTGTTACCTGCTGATCAATTCTTCTACTGCATTCATCACTGGGTATGCTTTTGGAACCCATCATCCCTGAGAAACACATTCCCTTCATAGTAGTAATGCAAATTACTCCTAAAAGCCAGCGGGCTGTGGTGTTGTGGCTGTGATGGGTCATGGGAGATGGAATTTGGATAAAAGTTAGATATTTTATGTTGCCTTGGCCCTCAGTATCTCTTTAATCACTCTCAAGCTGTTTTCATAGCACGTTTTATTGTCCCTTCGGGATCATGAGTTCATTCCTTTTCTTCTTTTGCATTTTTCATATTAGGTTTATGTTTTGTTTCAAGTTTAAAATAAATGTTTTCCATTACAGTGCTTTCCAGCAGCTTTAAAAGTACTGTTTCCCTTTGCATCAAACATTTAGAACAGAAGTATGTTATGTATGGAACTAAATCATCTGAATATTTATTATTAATATTTACATGTACAAAGAAAATATTAGCCATTTCAGAGTCCAATAAAAAAGACAAAGGATCTTGGAAACGTTGAACTTGTGTTCTTGTGGAACGGCCTGAAGAAAGAGTTGGAAATAAATGAGTGATGTAGTTTGAAAATGGTGTGAAGATGGCAGGTTGTCTTTGTTGGCATTCCTGTTCTAATAGCGCTGTATTTTGCATAGGCTATTTCAGAAGTTACCGTTCTCACTTTTCAAATGAATAAAATGTTTTCGCAGTGGAGGGAAAGGTTTGCATTTCTTCCTTAGGAGCTACTTCACAGTGATTTCCTTCCAACAGATGTGACACCAAATCGAGCAGAGAGCAAACATTTGTCTTTTGCTGGGAGTGCTCTGGAGCCCTTTGGAGCAAGCTCTGATGGCAGATGGATGCCAAATCTGCGTTACTTGCAGGGGGAAGAGGAATGAGCACTTTTAAGAGGAAGCACTGAATATGATCAGTGAATATGAATTTTTCTTTTCTTTTATTTCAGATCTACATACGCTTTTCATTAGTATAGTACTGGAGTCTTTTTATACAAAATTGCAGCAGGTGACAAAGGTGCTAGATCTTTTTAGCATTTGTGGAGTCCTCCCAGCCCACAAGCTGCATAAATTATGTTTAGAAATAGTGAAGCCATCAGGACTAGGGAGATAATTGTCCCTCTGTGCTCAGCTCTGGTGAGGCCACACCTCAAGTACTGTATTCAGTTTTGGGCCGCTCACTGCAAGAAAGACATTGAGGCCCTGGAGCGTGTTCAGAGGAGGGCGACAAAGCTGTGAGGGGTCTGGAGCACAAGTCTTATGGGGAGCAGCTGAGGGAGCTGGGATTATTCAGTCTGGAGAGGAGGCAGGTCAGGGGAGACTGCTCTCTGCAGTGACCTGAAAGGAGGTTGTGGTGAGGTGGGAGACAGCCTCTTCTCTCAGGTGGCAGTGATAGGATGAGAGGGAATGGCTTCAAGCTCCACCAGGGGATGTTTAAGTTGGATATTAGGAAGAATTTCTTCTCAGAAAGAGCAGTGAGGCACTGACACAGGCTGCCCAGAGAGGTGTTGAAGTCACCATCACTGGAGGTGTTCAAGAAGCGTGGAGATGAGGCACTAAGAGACATGGTTAGTGGACATGGTGGTGATGGGTTGATTGTTGACCGGATGATCCTAGTGGTCTTTTCCAACCTTAGTGATTTTGTGATTCTATGCCTGCTTCTACAATGCTTCTTTCCCTTTGGAAGGCAGGCTGCAGTGGGAGGCACGTCTGGGATGCAAGCAGTGTGAAAAGCCGTATGTTGAAAAGTTGGCATTGCCTCCATCTTATTCTGTGCAAAGGGGCTGGGGAAAGGACAGCAGAAATTTGGAGTTCTTATTTTGCATTAAAATCCTTATTTTGCATTTGCAGTCATATATTTCAGACAGTCAGTAATGCCCCCAGTGCATCTTCCCCCTGCTTATGGGTCTAACACACAGTTGCCTTTCCAAGCTTTACTCCTGGAATTTCTTTCATAAGAGAAATGTACTTTTATTGTAAACAAACGAACCAATCAGAAGTGATTGGTGTAGTAAACAAAGAGTGGTGAGGTTGGTTTAAACTTGAAAAATCCATGACTGCTTTTGCTTATTGTTTTCACTCAGACCCTTTGAAAATCACAGATCTGGGAAGAAAAAGGGAATGAACAGTCACTGGATGCTGGCAATGTTCCTGCAGTTCTTAAACATTATTGGCTTCTGCTTCTTCTCTAGAGCACTGCAGAGTCCTGGACTGTAGTGCTTGTGTCCGTCTTAACTTCAATTCAGACATTCACAACTACAGGTAACTGAAAGGTAACTTGTTTCTGCATCCAAAACCATCAGTTCTGCTGATTAGAATGCAGTAAAGGGCATTTCCCAGAAGGATGTTGATCCTGCCAAATTCTGAGGTGTCATGAAAGTGATTTCCAACACTTCACAGTATTAGAGACAGCTCTGCAAGAAAAGGCAGGGCATGCCCTCCTGCCACATGGTGCTACATTACTGCTTCACCTTCTGTTGTTAAAATGTTGTAGAAAGAATAAAATGTACTTTCACCATAGATGTTGAGAAACAGGAATACATTGGTTTTTATGCTTAGAGGGAGATGTTAATACAACTAGGACTTGATCTGGAAATGTTATTTCAAAGCTTTCTTTTTTATTTGAAGCAAATACAGTACTTGGAGTGCTTTGTGGGTGTCAGTGTGTGAGAAGGAGAGGCAGGGCCCTTCACACTTGTTCTCCATTGTGTTCACACAAATGCATGGCACTCATTTCATCACTTCACATGCAATGAAACTTACACTTTGCACTCATATTTTTTTAATTGTTCTTAAAGATATTTATTTAAAACCTAAAGGAAAATTTTTATGGCTAGCTGGGATATTATTTGGCAAGCTTACCATATTTCTTTGCTGTCAGGCTGTTTTTTCCTGTGGTATGTAACTAGAAAATTAAACAAAGCTGCAGGTGTTTTCAGAACAGACAGTTCTTAGAGCAGCTTCCAAAAGCCTTCCAGCTATTATATCCCCTGTGCTGGGAAGTAACCAATGATTTCCACTGTTACATGATTCCTACATCTGTTAATGGAGAGGGGAAAAAATGTCAATTTTCAGTGTCTCTATTTGTCAAAGAAACAGATGAAAGAAACCAAAAACATCTGTAGTTGTGTATTTTGTTTTCTTTCTTTGCATTTTATTCTGCCATTCCTATATATTATCTTCTGTCAACAGTGAAGGAGCTGGAGGTGCAGCCCCCACAGTTGAGGATTTATTGTCAGCAAAATCCTTTCAGACGTGATGGGTAGTTACTTTAAAATGAAGTAGGCTATAAAGATATCCTATTCATTAGAAATGAAAACATCCAACATATTTACATTAACTGATGGAAAATAATTCACCTTACCAGCCAAAGAGCAGCCAAAGGAAGCTGAGGGTTTCAGCATACTAAGCCTTGAGCATGTGCTTAACCTGATTTTACTGTGAGCTCAGGCTGAGACAAAGGGATGCAGCCTGAAAGCGGTGCCTGCTCCAGGCTGCAGGCTCCCAGCCACTTGGCTGGGGATTTTGCGTAGGAAGCTGTGTTCCTTAAGTCCTGCAATGAGATTAGAGCAAAAGGTGAACAAAAACAACAAGAAAATCAGGGCTCTGCCTTCTCATAGTGATTGTGCTTTGTGAGTGAAGGTCAGAAAAGGATGCCTGCAGTTCCCCAGTGTGGTCCCTCTGAATGAAGAGTTTGTCTAATTTGTGAGCCTGAAGTTTTCTTGTACTGTTAGAAGCCAGGACAATGTTACTCATCAAAAACTGTGGGTAAAGCTGTAATTCTTTTCAGATGTTAAATGCAGAAAAAAATATACCTGAAGCCTACCGTAGTCTCACACAATGGATCCCTAAAGCAGTAAGTTTGTGGCTTCAATATTAAAACAATAATATGCAATTTAATTTGGATTTATGACTCTGATCTCATTATGGTGAACCATATGTTTATAAGTTGTGAAATTAGTCAATTCAAGTGCAACTGAGGCTGAGCTCATGTTTCTGTGGCAACTCTTAGATAAGTGTCAGTATCTAATGTATTTTTTAATTAAAAATATAATTGGGATTTGTCTAATTAATTCTAATTAATTCTAATTAATCCCCATAAGTGAAACGTACTTTTGTGCTCATTATCTGCCTGTTTTTCTCTGTGCAGCATTTTCTACCCCAGCAATTCTCAGTAGATTGGCCTACCGGCCTCTCTGTTTCTATACTAAGCAAACCAAAGGTTTGGGGGTAGGAAGGATAAGAGCCAGCATCCATCCATATTTTGCTTCTTCATAGAGTTCGTGCAGGAGGCTTGACACAGTTCAAAGCTGTGCCCCTGCGTCAGCTAAACCTTGAGTATTTGCTACGCTCATAGTGGGCAGAGCTCTGCTGGGGTGAGCCCCCAGCACACAGGGTCACAAAGTGGCATCTTGGTGCTATCCTGAGCAGGAAACTGCACAGCACACGTTTGGGGCTGATAATTTCACAAGGCATCAAATATGCCCTCTGGCATCTGCCAAACATGGCTCTCACTCAGCCCTTGGCCTTTCAGAACACCAGAAGCAAAGTAGGAATCATTTAATATAATCTACTGTTGTGCTAGGTCAGTGAAAAGCCAATTTTCCCCTTTTCCAAACCAGTGGTGGAGATGGGCCACTGCTCTGCCAGTGAGATGTGCATGACTTTCTGCAGGTATTCGCTGGGGCTCCAGGGAAGAGAACAAGTGCCCTGCTTCCCCTTACCTGGTGACAGTGGAGTGGTGGCCATTTCCTGAGAGCTGGCGGTGAGTCTGCTGAGGCCAACTAGTGCAGTGCTGCCAGGGTGTCCATGGCTGGTCACTAGACGTTCATAGCCATTCAAAAGACAGTGAGGGTACGTGGTCGGTGCTCTGTAACCGCCCTGTAGCCAAAGTCACTTCTACACGGTGCAGGATTTCTCATCACATAAAACACTCGAGGTAGGTCTTTGATGTAAATTTAATAACACCTGCTGACAGGTATGATATCCAAAGAGTTTGATGTATTTTGCATGCTGTGCAACTACCGCCCTCATATCTTTATTATTCCTCATCTCCAAATGGTCAACATTCTGGTCACTGAGGGCTCCCAGAACCCATTCTTATGCAGCCTTATAGTCTATTGGCTCAGGGTGAAGGTGAAACTAACAGTATCAATGATATATAATGTGCTTACCCAAGCAGGTATTGCTCAAAAAGACCATTTCATGGTGTTTGATGCTGCTTTGACTTGAGCCTACAGCAGGCACAAGGTCATTTTCCATCTCAAGGGGCTATAAGGCATCTGATGACTTTCAATTTATGTTATTCATGAAGCAATGCAGAGCTCTTCAGTCTGATGTGCACCTTGTGAGGATGTTCTACAGCACTCAGAACTTTCTAGAGTATGCAGGACCATGTTCCCCCAATATCATTACTATTCACAGCATCTGAAATTGTGCGTTCTCAGTGCAAAGACTGTTCCACGAGATCTTAAGAGGGAATGGAGTCATGCATAAAACCACTGTGCATGCAACTTCCCAGTTACAACAACATGGCCATAGTGCTTGTGTCGCAAAACAGACATTCTTGATGAAGGCTGTGATTAAACACTCATATAATTACCCTGATTAATATGCAAACAAGCAATGCTAAACTGTTTATGGGAGGCAAACTTTAATCACTGACCCACTTCAACAAATGAGGAATGCAATCATGCTCCATGGAGACAATGAATAGATCTTTAACCACTCTCTTGAGCAGAAGGCTCTTGAATTTCATGTTTTTTGCTCAGAATTCAAATGAGTTTCTTCTCTGAAGCTTTTACTTCTGTAAAACTGAGGAAAATTAGTCATGCTGTTTTATTCAGATAATACCCTACTTTATTACAGATACACATAAAGAATAAGGGAAAAAAAATCCTTGCATAGTTAATCTGTTTGCATGGGTTTCTGACGGCAGAATGGAAATGAAATGTTTAGGCTGATTTCTATAGCACAAACCAATAGCACCACCTGCTGTTTATATGGAGCACTGCTTTTATACATGAGATCCATATATATCAAATCAAACAACCTATTCCAGAAGAATCTATACAGTTTAACCTCTTAGAACGAATGAGGCTTCTAAATTGGTTTTATGCTCTCAGAGGTACTCTTCTAAATGACCTCTGAAAGAAAAGCATGTATTAAAACAGTGCCAGACTTTCAGCAATATGTCCCATAATATTTAATAATGCCAAGAGGTGTACTTAAGGAAAAAAATGTTCTCTTCTGATAATGCCTTATTTGTGGGAAAATGTTTGGGGAGAAATTCATCTCTTCACAGCAGGAGTAAACAGCTTGGTAAATCTGAAAAGCATCACACTGATTTCAGCAAAGGAGGAAATCGAGTGGTGGCTTTTTTACATGATTTAGTGTGAATAAAACTGTAAAAGTTTCTGCTTGTGTTATTAAGTCATAAAGTCCTTCATTAATTCAGCAAAGGAAAATACATTCAGTGTCCAAGTTTAAGTCCAATTTTAGTTCATAGAAGCAGATAGTCTCACTTTCCTTTCTCTCCTGCCTTGGTGCTGGTAGCCCATCCATTCCCAGGGCATTACTGAGTTTTCCCTGTAGCTTTGAGAGGTTCTTGGGACATGGGATCCTAAAGAAGGAACTTTTCCCAGGCAGGAACTCTAAATGCCAATGCCCATTCTTTCCTTGTTCCATCCCCATGCAATGACCCTGAGCATCTTTTGCAAGGTTCTGATGTGCAGATGCCACTTTCTCTCCAGTCTTGCGATAGATATGGTGCATGGCTTCTTGCTTTTGGAGTTCACAAAAGGGAAGCAGCCCGAGTCGCTCAGCATAGCCTGCCTTGTGCACCTTTCCTTGAGGGTAGATGTGGACTTCTCTAGTTCTGCCTGGGAAGACAGAGAATCATTAAGCTGCTGCTCACAGGGTCTTCCGGGTTTGCCCAGAAAGCAGGCTGGGTCTTTCCTGGTATCTCTGGGTACTTTTTCCCACAGGAGCAGGCTCTGGGTTTCTTTGCCCTATTGAATCAATGAAGTTTGAAACAACTAAGAGTAAAGGATAAGCTCAAGGAGTCTGGGAATAATGCATCCTGCCTAATGAAATCCACCACTGTCATTGACACAAGTGAGTAATTATGGCTGAAGGAATCCAGAAATCCCTGTCTGCATGACTGCTCCCCTAGCTATGTGATGGAGTTTGTGGCCGTTATACCACATCACTGCAATGTGGAAGGGCTGTGCCAGGCTGTGTCCAGTGCTTTGCTAAGCCAGCACTGGATACAGGCATTGCAGTTAAGCAGCATTATCAAGTGAGAGGAAGCATCAAGTTGTAAACAAGGCAGTTTGGATCAAAGTGTGGCTAGGTATTATGGAATTCAGGCTATTACAGAAGAGGTGGGAGATGGAGGGAAGTGTAATTTTTAAAAATGCAATATGTAGCTTCAAGTTTGCTGAAAAGACAGCATCTAGTGAGACAACATCCAAGTTTTCTAATATAGGAGCCAAAGTTCAGAGAAGGAGAGGATTTAATTGGAAAGGAAGAATAATTATAATCTCACTAAGGTAACTGAAGACATCTAATGAGAGGTCTAGACAGACTCCTAATGAATGCTCATGAAGCATGGAAGAGTGCCGTCACTACTGATGCAAGAAATCCCAGATACTCATTAGTCTGACAGAAAGAAAATAACCCCAGTAACTCTATCGCCTTCAGATTGAGTTAAATAAAACTTCAAAATCCACTTTGTAAAGAACATGAAAAACTAGGGGAAATGGGCACCGGTTTATTCCACACGGAGATGCACTGCTTGTCTATTAGTTTAATAAGATTGGTGGAATTTAAATGACGATGTACTAGGAAGCCAAATTCCTCCAGTAGCCGGAAGAAAACAATTACAGCTTAACAGTTCAAAAGGTGTATTAAACCGCTGACTCATTAAATTTGAAAATGTCACAGTAATTACATCAGTGAAAACAGGAAGTCAGAAGTTAAAAAATGTTGATGCAAAGTTAATAAAAAGATACGTAAGATGATTTTGATCAAGTTAAGTTTGATGCATTACAAAAGTTTTAACGATTCAGTGTACTACTACGATACCAGTTGAGATCTCAAGGAGTAATATAACCTCTTTGAGAGTCCATGAAGTTTAGTAAGAAAGGTTATGCAGCTTTATGATCAGGAAACACTGAGAACAAGACGTGCATGCAGCATTTAGTTAGTGATGTGTGGCTATTTCCATCATAGTACATATAGTACATTTCTTTGTTTATAATGATTAACTTGAGTAAGTCAGCGTCAGCACACTGCTGAAGCTAAGACCCTAGCTATATTTTCCTGTAAGCAAACAAAGCCAGCTATAATACTAAATTCATTTTAAAATATACAGAGTTCTTTGCCCAAAACAATTTATCGGAATAAATTTGCAACAGTGATCTACAAAACAGCCCTGATACTGATTTACCTTCAAGCTGTACACTGTTTTGTGGTGGTTCAGCCTCTTCACCACTACAAGACTGGCCCTAAGAAAGACTGCATACAAAATGATCTTGTTTTCAATCTCTGGCTTTATTTATTTATTTTAAGTTAAATACGTGATGCTGGCTGCTGCCGCAGAAATCACAAACCTAGATGAGATGCAGCACGATCTGACACAGAGAACAAAACAAAAAAATCAGGATTAAGGAAAACTGGTAAATTCTAACCTAAATATGTAAAGTCCTGCTTGAAAGCACAAAGTTAATAGAATGTTATGCTATTTAACATCTATTCTAATGTTAAATACCTTTTAAAAAAAGACCATTGAAAAATAAAACAATAATATCCTGCTTGTTAAGAGAGAAGCGGTTACTTTGGATAGCAGTTAGGGTAATGGTCATTATTAAGGCCTACATCTAGCTTTTCTCACCTGAGCATACCTGGCATAAAAAGTAGTGCGTAAAGAAGAAAGGCAGAGGGCCATTTAAGTCCACCCAAGTCCCAATGGTTCAAACCACCCTATAAGAGAGAAATCTGTAGGCTTGGTGAGTACTTGCAAAGAAACTGAGCTTTTCTGCTACATCCCCAAGAAACCTCCTAGAAAAAGGAAAACTAAACATCTTTTTTTCCCCCAAGTTTAAAGATATCTGTGCCACGAACAGCATCCTTGGTATTAGTACTGGGAATATTTCCAAAATTTGACTAGTTTTGTCAAGATTCTTAAATCATGCTGCTTGATCCTCAATTCTTTAATTAAAAAAAAAAATCCCCAGGACATTGCAGAATGTATCTGACAGAGAACGCAGCCAATTTACTGCAGAAGAACACATCAGATCCAGTCCTATACTGAATTGGTGGTGGGTGAGGACATCTGAATAGAGGAAAGCACCTAGAAGTCCCTGAAGAACTCTAATAATTTCTCATTAAACTCTAAGTCTTAGGGGTTGGCATCCTGACAGAATAAGCTGCAAGTATTTAAGCAAATTAATTTCCCTCAAAATAGATTATCAGTATACTTCCAACGCATTCATGTCCTGTGCACTAGAAACAGATCATAGTATCGACATAGTGGACCAAATTTCTAATCTCATAATTCCATTTCTCAAAGAACAAATTACAGAAAATTAGTGCATTTCTACTTCTACAGCAATTTGCTCTGCAAAATGTTGTTTTCTTCAGAGTATTATTAAGGATCTATGAATTTATGCAGATGTAGGTTGCATGACAATCGAAGCTGAGTAGATAGCACTCACTGAATATTCACAACTTTCCTCTTCAATCATAAAACAGTCACTATTTAAGATGCTTCTTTCCATCTGAGCAGAATATTGCAACATTCCAAAAAGAGGAGATGGATCTGTTCATTCTAATAACATTATCTTAGGAACAAAAAACAAAGCAAAACTAAATGAAAGGACACTGCATTTATTGAAGAAAAATTTAATAGGGTCAAACTGTACAAAAAGCTATCAGAATGAACACTAAATGAACAGAAGACTAAAGAGTGACAGTGGCTCCACTGGACAATGTGTAATACATGCCTCTTTAATCATTTGAAAGAGAACCAGGACAAACTTTTCTTTTTTAAAGAACTGCTTTATAATTGTCCATTCTATAGTTACGTTGTCCGTTCTAATGCTGCTGCCCCAAATGCAAAACTTGCAGGTCTCAGGGAAGCCTGCACCAGGAAAACCTTGATTCATTTTACTGATTCACCTCATACACTTTAATGAGACAGGTTTTGTTTTTCTTTTAAAGCTCACTTGCAAGTCATGTTTTATGGGCAACTGTCTACCAACTAAGATTGGCAGTTGTTGATGTAACATTTTAAAGAACACAGTTTGCATTAGATACTTAAAGTATCATGATTGAAACAAAAGTTAATTTGTACAAAAGGACAGTCAAAGAGGCTAAAAAGATACTGAAGAATAATCACTCAAAGCCTTTACTGTATCATAGTCACTTCAAGCGTTGTGAAGCAGTTTTCTACGATCTTGAGCTTTTCTTCAGAAAGCAGATTTTCTTGCTTCAGTTGTCCAATAAGAGCTTCCAAGGACCTGAGTCTCCCCAAAGTTTTTACCTCCTGCATTTCAAGTAGAGTTATCTTAGAGTGGAGCTTTGAAATTTTTTGCCAGAGATGTTCCCTGTCTATGTCTTGTTTGCAGTATGAATGCTCAGTTTGTAATATTTCAATTCCATTATATGCATTCATATGCACAGAATTATCTGTTTCCCCTTCTTCTGCGTCAAGAAATTCTTGTTTAATAGGCAGGAAAGATGTGTTTGTTATTTCAGGCTCTTTTGGACTCTCAGCTGGTACGATGATAGCAATGACGGATTCCTCACTTCCATTGAATTGTTCAATAGTTTGTGTGACTGTACTGACCAAAACTGCATTTTCAGTTGTTGGCTGCACTTCAACAGAACAGCCTACAACATGAGAGTTGGGATTTTCAAGTGAATAGTCAGTAATTGAACCTAAAGTATTTTTCAGTTTCAGAGGTGAATTCAAGTAGTCAGGGTCTGAAAATTGCAAGACTGTAGCTGTACAACTTACTGGGACTTCTACAGAAGCATGAACATCAGTAGCTTCCATGTTCTGGACTGCTGCTGCCACTAAAACAGGCTCAGGTTGATGTATATGCTGCTGAGATGAATTTTCAAGAATGACACTGTCTGTCTCAAAGTCTTCTCTGTTTTCAAGTTGTAGTTTCTGCACATGTAAAGGTTCACTCAACAGAGCTGAGCAAATTACTTCTGCTTTTTTATCTGGGTTTTCTGCAGTTACAGGACTTTTCTTTGGTGTACAAAGTTCAAGTGATACAGGTACTTTCTTGGACTCTACATTTTTAGTGGTTTCTTCCAGGTCTTCTCTCTTTATCTCTTCTGGGCTGTTCTGAGAAGAGTCTTTTTCCTGGAGGAGATAAAAGAAAAATAACAAAAATCACACCTTGTAGCTAGAAAAACACCTGAGCATAAAAAATTAAAATCAAAATCAAGCAAATCTCATTCAGTAGTGTGGTACTGCATAGTTTAGACAAGAATTGTTTAAAAATTACACCAGAAACTGGAAAATTGAAGTAAGTGCCTTCCATAATTTTGCTTCAGTCTTAAATGCTAAAAAAAAAAAATATTTTAAATATCTAAAGGCAGTCATATCTGTTTTTTCTTTTTCAAACTCTAGGGAACTTCACTGATTTACACCAGTCATAATTTTAAAGGTCCTTGAAGAGACGAGGCTAGCCAAATCTGTCTTAAAAAGACTGATTGCCATTATTACCATTCCTTATGACAACTGAAACTCTGTATTAAATATTTGCGTATTAAAGATTCACAGTACAAAATTATGGCTTTATAGGTGCAACAAAGTTGTTTCAGCAACTTGGATCATATTTTTCAGCCAGGCAGTCTATCTCAAGGAGAATTTATCAACAGCAGAAAAAAATAAAAAGATAAAAACTTGCAGAAGAGTAAACAATATCACCGCACGATTAGATTTAAGATCAGCATCCAAACAAGCTTTTTGATGTTAGTCACTGAAACAAAAATATTACTGAGTGTATTTTTTCACAACTCTGAGAAAGGCCAGATGGAACCGCCTTTGTAGCATATCTTCGGTAGCCTACAGTGTTTGAGAGACTAGTAACAGGAGACACAGAGTTTAAAACTAAAACATTTTAAAGTCAGCTATTATGTATAGTTAGTTAACAGAAGGCTTTAAAAGAGCATTAGAATATAAGGAATAATTGCATTGTAAAAAAATATTTACAATATTCTCACAGGAAATTATTTTTTTTCTAAGGGAAATGTTTCTTCAATTTCCAGAAAAAAAACAATACTGAACCTCTAGTCAAAGCAGCTGTTTTTCCTTTACTTATGGAACCACATGCTACTTTTGTGTCACTCTCATTAAGAAAATATTTTGATGGAAAGATTTTTATTTTTAAAATAAACTATGAGTATATTAAAGATAATTAGAACATATTATTGCATAAACGGTTAGATTTCTACTATAATAAAAAAAGATAGAAACACATTACCTCATCATCTGGGGAAGAGAAAATTGTTGGTACAGCTGTATGTTTCAAGTATCTTATACCCCATCGCACATCAAGGGAATCAGGGGTAAAATGATCACTGCACAGAAGCTGGTGCTTACTTGGAGTCCACGCATCCCGTTTCATATTCCGCAACCATTTCTCAAGTCTCTCTTTATCATGAAGTGGAAATCTTTTTAAAAAATAGTTGGGGGGAAAAAAAGCAAAAAAAACCTGTTATTTAAAAAAATAATTATTATTTCAGTTTTCTTTTTAAACAAAGAGCATCTTATAGTTTCTTACAAGGCTGTCCTTCCTTACTTGAATTCCCTGCAAGGAATTCAAATCACCCTTTTCTTTTTCACTTTAACCCAGCCCCTCCCTCTCCCAGAACATATTAAATGCCAATAAGGATGTCACTTACGTGTTAATCTACTAATTAACCAAATTATTTCTAGTGGATATTTGCTCAAGGGTCCAGCAGAATTTCTATTGATTTCAGCTGGTCAAGGACTTCAGATCTTTAGGCCAATGTGTTTAAAAGTCTCGATTCTGTAATGCTTGCTCAAAAAGTTCTCCTGATGTCAGGAAACACTCATTTCATTAAGAAAATGTTAGATCTAGTCCTTACTGTAATAATAGTATTCGTGGAGCTTTTTTTTTTTTATCTTACTATACAAATTAAGTACCAAAAACTTTTATTATTTTTTTTTATTTAACAAAGCACCTTTTAGTATACATCATACTTACGACTTAGAAATGTGAATAATATTTCCACTGCAGGACTTAAATTTCGTTAAAAATGTAAATACACACCAACACAAAACATTTCTCCGTGTTGTTTCAGAACTTAAGCTTTCTTACAGTGTTTCAGCACCCAATGTTGTGTAATCCATATCTAACTTTTCAGCCATCTAACCTACTTGAAAATGAAGAGTATACAGCATTATTGAAATATATATACATATAATTGATTTTGGAAGTATAAGCAAGCAGTCTAATTATGTGGGAAAGAGAACCAAATTAAAACAAGGTGAGCAAAGTTGTGTAGTTTACTCAATAAATAACAATACACAAAAGTTAAAGAGAAACGAAATGCTTATTATGATGCATGAAAAGACAAGCTATTAGGGTAATGGCAGTACAAACATCCAGACCACTCTAAGCTCTCATTGCAACCCCCCTGCCTTGGGCAGGATTGCCAGTCACTAGATCAGGGTGCCCAATGTCCCATCCAACCTGGCCTTGAACAGCTCCAGGGATGGGGCATCCATAACCTCTCTGGGCAACCTGTTCCAGGGCCTCACTATCCTCTCAGTGAAAAACTTCCCCCTGACATCTAATCAAAATCACTCCTCTTTTAGCTTAAAGCCATTCCTCCTTGTACTTCCACTATCTACCTGTGTAAAAAGTTGATCTCCTCCTGTTTATAATCTCCCTTTAAATATTGGAAGACCACAACCAGGTCTCCCCAGAGCCTTCTCTTCTCCAGACTGAACAAGCCTAGCTCCATCAGCCTGACTTTGAAGGAGAGATCAGCCCTCTGATCATTTTTGTGCCTACCTCTGGACCTGCTCCAACAGCTCCACATCTTTCTTGTGCTGGGGGCCCCATGCCTGGACACAGTACTCCAGATGGTGTTTCACAAGGGCAGAATATAGAGGGACGATCACCTCCCTCTCCCTGCTCATCTGATGCAGCCCAGGATTAAGTCAGCCTTCTGAGCCACGAGTGTACAATGCTGGCACGTGTTAGGTTTTTCACCTACCAGGATCCCTAATTCTTTCTCAGCAGGGCAATCATGAACAATAATAACTGTAAAAAAATCTATGCTTTTGAGTAAATGAAATCATAAGTGACAGATTAATTGGGTCATCAAACCTGACGTGATCATAACTGTAGGATGTAAAGAGTATCAGATACCAGCAGTGTGAAGGACAACATCCACATGTTAACAAGTACCTACAGCTTCATTAAAGAAGTTTTACTATCTAAATAGATGATTTGTCCTTTTAATTAGCAACGGATTCTTTTAGTATTATTTATTACTATACATTAATAGACCACAGTAACATTAATCCAACTTCAATGTGCAAAAAAATTGGTTCAGAAGTGAGGTATTCACACAAAACTGAAGCTGGAGAGAGTGTGGACTGGTGAGGGGTTGTGTGTCACACAAATTCTCTGAAAGGTCAACTCTTGGCAAACTTCTTGAACTTCTTGAACTTCTGAAGCTGTAGGTTTCCTCACAAGCCACACATGGCAATAACTCTCCTCTGCAGGCCCACAAATGTCCTCAAACTGCAAACTGAGTTGATTTTGAGAGAAAGATACCTGAGATTCACGGGATAAATGTGCGCTTCTTCAACTCTTACCCCAAGTTTTGTATTTGCTGCCATTTAAATCTCCAAGTTACCAAGAAAAGAGAGCAAACAGATGATCCATTTGGCTCCGAGTATAAGCAGGAATGCGAAGAACAATACTAGCAAAACCAAGATAACCTCTCAAGGACAGGTTAGAGGCTCAGTCTTTTCAAATCCTGCCTGTTTAGATTGTGTGCACCCAGTAGCAACCCTACATACATTATACAGCAAGTCTCACGAGTAACAGAGCTTAGCCTGGCATGCTTCTACATAGTCCAAACAAGTTTCTCAGTAAGAGGATGACTTCTTTCAGTTGAAGGTCATGTCGCCAAGCACACCCTCTCAAGAAGGCCTAGAGAGTGTTCGATTCCTTTGATAGAACCCTTGCAACACAGCACTCACTCCCTTCTGCACCATCAGGCAGCTTCAGATCAGGAAAAACAAAACAAAACAAAAACCTGCAGTGAGAGATGATGTCTGGTAGTGAAATTTATCATTTCAGTCAAAGAGTAACTTTGCCAGAACTTGCTCCTGCTCTCGATGCCCCCTTACCCCATAATCAGAATCTGTTCTCTGGTATGAACGAGTCTCAGTACCTCTTCTGCAGGACTGCGTTACTCATAACACAGCACAATTCAATGGCTGCATAAAACAGCTGTGTTTTTGAAATCATCTTTATACTGATAACATACATTTGAATATAAATATGTATCAGAACTCAAACTTGTTTTGATCATATCTGTGGCACTTACATTCTCTAAAATAATATGAATAATTTATTTCCACTCATTTTCATGATCACTTTGGAGTGATAACATATACTGCTGAATCATGTACTATATACATTCAAGGTTACGTAGTTTCCTTCAATTGAAACTAAAACCCTTTTCAAAGCTGTCTTCCTGTGGGTATTCCTACACCACCTTCCTCATCCTGGAATAACAATAACTGCAACAAACTTACAAGTTAGAATCACAGAATCCTTGGAGTTGGAAGGGTCCTTTAGAGGTCATCTAGTCCAACTCCCGTGCAATGCACAGGGACATGCACAGCTAGATCAGGTTGCCCAGGGCCTGATCCAGCCTTGCCTTGAAAGTCTCCAGGGACAGGGTATCCACCACATCTCTGGGCAACCTATTCCAGTGCCTCACCACCCTCACTGTAAAACACTTTATCCTTATATCTAACTTAAATCTACCTTCCTTAAGCTTGAAACCATTTCTCCTTGTTCTATCACAACAGGTCCTGAGTTAGTTTAAAGTAGCCCTGCTGAAAGAAATTCGGGGGTCTTTGTTGACAGCACATTGAATGTGAATCAACTGTGTGCCTAGTCAGCCAGGAAAGGCAATCATACTCTGGGTACCTCAGGCCCAGCAGTGCCAGCCAGGCAAGGGAAGGGACTGTCCTGCTCTGTGCTGCGTGGCCTCACCTTGAGCACTGTGTGCGGTTTTGGATGACACCGTACAAAAAGAACTTAAAACTATTATGTCCAAAGGAAAGCCAGAGAGATGGTGAAAGATCTATAGGGGAAGATGTACGAAGAGCAGCTGAAGTCCCTTGGTGTTTTCAGCCCAGAGAAGAGCAGACTGAGGGGAGGCCTCATGGTGGCCTACAGCTTCCTCAGGAGGGGAGCAGAGGGGCAATGCCGATCTCTGCTCTCTGGTGACAGTGATAGGGCCCAATGGAACGGCATGGAGCAGTGTAAAAGGAGGGTCAGGCTGGGGATTAGAAAAAGGTTCTTCACCAGAGGGCAGTGGGCATGGAACAGGCTGTGCCCAGGGCAGTGGCCACAGCACCAGGCTGCCAGAATTCAACAAGTGTCTGGACAACACTGTTAGACATATACTCTGATTTTGGGGTGGTCCTGCATGGAGCGAGGAATCAGACTCAATGACCCCTATGGGTCTCTTCCAACTTGGGATATTCTATGACTTTATTGAAACAAGTTTTCGGGTTGACTGTGAAATCGATTCCTCAATATATATTTTTTTAAATGCTAGAAAATTCTCCGCACAGACAGATGCTCACCGTGCTTTCCTCCAGCAGAAACACACCAACATTTCGCTACTCCCCCCCAGGCTGGTGCCGGTGCGCTGAGCTCTGGGACCGACAGCAGCGCGGAGCCACGGCCTGACAGCGCCGTGCCGCTGTTTTGATAAGCAGGCTGGTGAGCCTGGCGGCAGCCCAGCGGCCTCCGTCCGCCCATCAACGCTCCTGGCTGCGGCGCAGCTAGGTATCGATCCCAGCGGTAACGTTTCGCTCTAAGGACGGGGCACACTCGCTCCGCTCGCACGCAGCCGGACACGGGGCGGCCCTCAGCTCCCCCCGCCGAACCCGCGCCTCCGGCAGCGCGGCTCCCGCCGGAACATCACCCGCGCGAGGAGACCGAACCGCGCGGAGGCAGCGCAGATGGCACTTCGACACCTTCCCCTCATCCTCTCATCCCCGGTCCCTAAACACAAGCCTCGCCCCCCTCAGCCCCGGCCCCGCTCGGTTTCTCGCTCTCCCGAGGGGCAGCCGAGGGCCTCGCCTCACCCAGCGCTGCCCACCCGAAGTTCGCCACCTCCGGGGGCGGCCCACCGATCCCCCTACGCTCTCACTCACGGATAGAAGCTGAGCTTGCGCTGGTCCCTGGCGCTCTGCCCGCCGCGGTTCTTGCAGCAGGACGCGGCACAATACCGCGGCATGGCGGCGCAGCCGGGCCCGGCCCGGAACCATGCGCGCGGCGGCAGCGGGGGCGCAGGGGGCGGCGGTCACGGGGACAACGGCCACCACCCCCGCCCCTCGTGCCGGGGGACGCCCCGCCCGGCGAGGGCCCCGCGTCACGTGGAGCCGGCGGGCCAATGGCGTAGCGCTTCGTGTAGGAACGGCCGGCGGGGCGCGGAGGAGCGCACTGCGCGCGCGCTGGCGGCTGTGGGGCGGGCGTGGCGCGCGGGACGCCGCGGGGCAGCGGCCTCAGTGCTGGCGGCGCTCAGCTGAGGTGAGGCGAGGGGCGGCGGGGATGCGCTGCTGCGGCTCTGCCCCCGGGGCCGCCGCGGGAGGGCCGGGTGGACGCGAAGCGGCGCCGAAGGTGGAGGGAAGAGCAGGCGGGAGCGGAGGGGCCGGGGGGGCAACGGAGCGCAGAGGAGGCGGCCCGGGGCGGCGTGGGGTCGCTGGGCCTCCTGTGGTGGGTTTGTTTGCTCCTCTAGGCTGCCGCTCCTCGGTAGGCCCGCCCGCTGGGGTCCGGCTTGGGGCAGCGTCCCGCGGCGCCGGCTCGGCGGGGTCTGGCCGCGGTCCCCGCTCAGCTCCCGGGTTTGCCTGCGGGGGGAGAGGCGGGGGAAGCCGAACCCCGTGGGCTGGAGGCAGGCTGTGCTGGCCGCGGAGCGCGGGGACGTGCTAAATCACGGGGTTAGCCGTAATGGTAACCGGGGGAAACTTGGGGAACTTTCTTGCCGGTAACAAGTTGCTTGCGACGATAGTAATACGGAAAGAAAATCGCAGTTCGTGTAGTCGGAGCATTGATGCGTGGGTTTTGTGAGTGTGCGCGACTTTACAGACGTAAGCGTTTAACTGAGATCTTCGTCTATTACTTTAAAAGAGGGATGGGATGGAGAATTTGCATTGCGAGGTGGAAAGAGCTGCTCTGTTTTCTGCGTATGACAAACGCAGTGTGTTGTGCCTGGATGAAACCATCGCTGCTGATAAACTCTTACCCAGCTGAGCACTGTCATCTCTGCAGTGCTTCTGATGAACATTAGCGTGCTTTTTTATACCAAGTTTAATAGCAGTTGAGGTCTGTAACTACTTATCCAATAGAGTTAAATGCTTAATCTGTGTTGAACAAGTCTCCTACTTTGTTGCTAGATACATGCATATGAAACGTGGGTCTTAATAGTGTTCTTCACAACAGTTGTGGGCAGCTGTTCTGTTGAATAAGCTTAACACAAAGCAGCTTGCAGAACATAAACCTTACTTAAGAATTCATAAGTAATTACTGTACAAAGCCTAGAAAGTGAAACTTTTCCCCTCAGTTGGGAAGCTGAGGGAGAAGAAACATGCAGAGTAAGTATTTAAAAGAGACTTTATTATGAAAGCAGTTGTGAAAGTAGTTGGGGGTAGACAGTCAGACCTGGCCTTTAGTTCTCTCTTAGTTGGCAATAGCAACACTGAGATGCTGACTGCATATCAAACAGATGTTCTCTGGGGGAAAAAAAAATCCATGTCTTTGATTAATTTAAAATACATTATCTAAATATTTCATCCTGATACTAAATCTTATGCTGCTTACATTTGAGTTTCACTTATATTTGATTTTTGTTTACGTTTTATTGTTTCATTTAGACTCTTTTTTTTTTTAAGCTTAAAAGATTTGAGAGGTTTTTAGGAGCATCTTTTTAAATGCAAAGAAATATCTCACTTTTTGTTTGACTTTACAAATCAATGGGAAAAAAAGCGCCTTAGAAATCTAAGTAGAACTAGGAGCGATAGAGCATGGAAGTACATTGCCAAAATTCTGATGTAAAACTGTAGTGAAAGAGAAACCAAAGTACAGTTCTTCCTATAAAGTGTAATCAAAATGGAGAGGCTTGTGCAGAGCAAAAAAACTAGCGAGTGACTTGATGTTCTCAGACTGAAAAACATGGGTTGTAAGAGAGTGTGTCCTTAATGAAGGAGGTGAACAACTCTTCAGCTCCATTCAGTATTTAACAGTAGAAGCAGGGAGGTTAGCCATAGAATGGAGCAGTGTTTTTATTTCCTCATACCTGTGTTGTGCATACATAATTGGTCTCTGGCATGTTAAGACAAAAATCCGTACGTGCAAAGGAGAACCAGAAAGAAAGCACAGAGGGTGGTGAAGGATGCATGTGTATGTAGATCTTCATGTCCAAGTGGAAAAGTTTCAGATAAGTGAGCTGGTGGGAAAGAATATGTGGAAGAACTTGGAAAGCTTCTTGTGCTGAAGATCTGTCTGGTGTTGTGCAAGAGGAATATGGCGAAGAACTGTCCTTTTGGTGTCTAGATACACTGATAAAAATACAGTTTGTTTCGACTGCTACTCCATAACACTTGATATCATGCAGGCTGCTAGCCAAATAAATGCTTAAGAGGGCATGGGTACGTTAATCTTGCATGAGCGTTTTGCTCTGATCTCACAACATTCATTTTAGCCCCTTGGCCTGTCTCTTAGTAATTTTTTTTTTACATTTTTGGTGCTTGTGTATTAATTTTCTGTAGAGGATATGGACTTGCTATTTAAAGGCTCAGTTGTCTCATCTACCTGATAAACAGAGCTAAAAAACTTTGAAGAACAGATGTTTGGGTTGAATACCAGCTAAAGTTCGCTAGGTTTCATGACTCTCAGACTGTAAGATTAGCTTAGTAAACTTTCAAGAAAATAACACCATATTTTGCCTATAGAAGACTGCTTTTTGAGTTCAGTTCATGCATTGAGAATTGGGTATGTAGACCTATTATATACAGTGATATTTATTGGATAAATTCTTTGGTATCAGAGGTTTGGTAGGTGTTTTTATTTAGAGCACAGTCTAATATGATAGCAAATTAAGTCCAGCCCATTGTAAGTAGTGGAAGAAGCTTCCTACTTGTCTGAACTCTGTACTCTAGATGAGTGTTCTGCTTTTATCGTGTTCGACTTAGGCCAGTTAAATTACCTGAAGTTGAGCATGGCTGTCTAACAATCTTGTTTTCCTGTACCTGAAAGTTGATTTTTAGTCCTGCTGTGTTTTCAGGTTCTTATTGTTGCTGTAGCTCATCAGTGAATCATTCTGCCAGTATATTCAGTGTATTTTCTAAATTGCACTCTAATTTAGAGCCCCTGCGTTCATGATCCTGGAACTCAGGATTTAGTTTAATGATAGTCCAGGTGTGTCAGCATGAAGTGTTTGCTGCTATGAAAGGTGTTGTAAATTTAATTCAACAGCTAGAAACTGGACTATGAGAGAATGTATAAGTAAGGTTAGGTTAAAAACAAAAAAGGTGAACAGCAAAACATACCAGTGTTGAGTGATAGATGTGGAATGTGAATTTACAGCATTTCCATTCACATATTCTTTGATTATAAAACTGAAGGATGGGGCTTTGTAACACAAGTGAAAAACCTTGTTTACGTATCTGTCAGAGTGACTCATGAAAAATACGTCTTCCTCTTTCAGCTTATAGTTATGCCTTTTCTTTAAGGTGCTATGGAACCTGAAATAACTTGTTCAAGTGTGTTTATTTTTTCTTTCTAGAAACCAGAGAAATGGCAACTACACAATCTGTCTTCACATTTGCTCTCTGCATTTTAATGATAACTGAGCTAATACTGGCTACAGAGAGCTATTACGATATCTTAGGAGTTCCGAAAAATGCATCTGACCGCCAGATCAAGAAGGCCTTTCACAAACTGGCCATGAAATACCACCCAGATAAAAATAAGAGTCCCGGTGCAGAAGCGAAATTTAGAGAAATCGCTGAAGGTAATGTATACTAACCTTACCTTAATAATTGGATGCGTGGCTTGTGTATTGACTTCTTACATGGGCAGATAGTGATAGGACAGAGAGGGAGTGGTTTTAAACTGAGAGGGGGGTGGGATCTAGGTTAGATGCTATGACAAAAATTTTTTTACTCAGAGGGTGGCGAGGCACTGGAAGAGGTTGCCCAGAAAAGGTGTGGATGTCCCATCCCTGGAGGCATTCAGGGCCAGGTTGGATGAGGCCCTGGGCGACCTGGTATGTTAGGTGGCAGCCCTGCCCATGACAGGAGGTTGGAACTGGGTGATCCTTGAGATCCCTTCCAACAAAAGCTATTCTGTTATTCTATTCTATAATTATATCTGTGAACAAATGCATTAACTTATGTATACTGTTTCTACTGTGTAAGATAGGAAAAATATATATATTTTTACTTCTACTTTTGCAGTGGCAAATGTCATGCATCAGTATCTGACTTGTTTCTGTTTTTGCATGTAGGCAGGCCTCTCATGCAGTTTATGCATTTTTGCCTATTAGACTTTTAGGCTTAAGTCTCTTCTCACAAAAATACTTGGGAGTAGGACAACTTTAGCTCTAGGGGTTTACTTCAGTTACTGTACTTTTTATCTGCCTAATAAGATCCAGCTCAGGGATTACTAGGGCTTCTGGGAGACCTAATGAAAACCTTCCAGTACCTATAGGGGCTTTTCTTTTTTTTTTTTTTTTTAAGAACAAACAAAAAAACTTTCAGAAAAGCTCTTCAGTGGCTCATGGTGGGAAAACGAGAGACATCAGGTACAAGAGATTCGTTGTGGCTATAAGGCTAAACTTTCTTTACCTAGGGGATGGGCAATGATTGGAACAGCTTGCCTAGGCAGGCTGTGCACGTTCCATTTTTGCAGACTTTTCAGGAATGAGAGAATAAAGCTGTGAGGAACTAGGCTGTTCTCATAACTGACTTTATTTTGAGCGGAGTGGTAAACTAGAGGTCACTTCCAACCTGAACTATCCTGAGAATAGACCTTTCGTGAATGTTCTGTGATTAAAATGTATCAGTGGAAGTGAATAACCAAGAACATGACAAGGTTTGCTGAAGAATAAGATGTTCTCATTTCTGCTCCCCATAGGCTATTATAACATTCATCTGTCTGTGTATTTCTTCTTACTAAACTAGCAAGAGACTTCTGGGTTTTATCTTGCTGTGTACAGGACAGTTACACTGAAAGAAAGGTAATAATGTAGTCAAAATGAAGAGTGGTCTTAGAAGCTGCAGCTGCTAGCTACACTGAAGAAGGGAGTGGTAGTTCTAAATACATGTTGAGCTGTATAGAAAAGTTGGGAAGCCATTGACTGGTAAGAAAATGCTAGTGTTCCAAATTCATATTCTAATTACAAGGAGTATTTTATATGTCAGTTTCTGCCTTGAAACAGCTGTAGCTGTAGGTTTGGACCCAGGAACTGATGGAAACCTGATTCCATTTTGGGTATACCCCATCAAAAAAATCTGGGTTTATTGTTGAACTTTTGAAATATTGAGAGTTTGGACAAATAGGTAATTCATTTCCTTTATTTTATTTTTGTCCTTAGTGTTTAGCTTATCGCTTAGTTCTAACTCCAGTATAGCTAGAGCTTACTGCCTGCCTGCAAATAGCTTTGCAGACACTGCACTGTTTCTGTGGTAAGAATGCAGCAGGCAAGTAACTTGTTTAGGGAGAGCTCCTAACTCATCTTCTTACCTTCAGTCTTCTGCATTGCCACATCTCGATACTGTTTTCTTTCAAATATTAGCAATGGTCTTTATTGCTGGCTAAACACTGCTATGTGAATTAAATTTTCGGGATGTAATCTGCCCTCAGAGTGTAACTGTATTTATTATTACAGGTAAATAGCTGTAATTAATTTGAAACAGCTGATTTTGGATTGTAGGTAGTTAAACATTAATCTTGATTGGACTTGAGTGTTCAATTAAAGTCTGCCTTGGAATATAACTCATTGCTGGAGTGGGGGAAAGCTGTTCTGTGTAGTTGTTTGGTTCTAGTCTTTATATGTGCGTGCAACTGAAGTCTTGAAACTTTTTTTCTTTTAAAATGGAAATAGCATATGAAACGTTATCAGATGAGAACAAACGAAGAGAATATGATCAGTTTGGCCGTCACAGAGGACAAGGAAATAATGGAAGCCCATTTCATCAGTCATCTTTTAACTTCAACTTCGATGATCTGTTCAAAGACTATGACCTCTTCAGTCAATACTCGCGGTCGAAAAAGCACTTTGAAAATCACTTCCGAAGTCATCGGGAAGCTCACAATCGGCAGAGACGTTCTTTCCAGGAGTTCTCCTTTGGAGGTGGACTGTTTGATGATGTGTTTGAAAACATGGAAAAGATGTTTTCTTTTAGTGACTTTGAAAATGCACACCGACACGCAGTGCGAACTGATAACAGGTTCCACGGATCCAGTAAGCACTGCAGGACTGTCACTCAGAGACGAGGAAACATGGTTACTACATACACAGACTGCTCTGGGCAATAGTGTTTCCTTTCTGTTCATCTCTTCTTCTTTCAATATCTTCATAACTCTCCTTGGTCATGTGCTAATGTGGGGAAAAAAAAACCTTTGAACTGTGTGTTCTTAAAAACACTTAACTGCTATAAAGAAATTATAGATGGAACTAATTCTCAGAATAGAAACAACTTGGAATTAGGAGCTAAATGCCTCGGTAACTACTTAAGAGAGGAGAGAAATAATCTTGCAGCAGAAGAAATTTTGTATTTCAATTTAGTAAGCACTCAGTAAATTCATCACATGATATATTTTTTTTAATTTTAGAAATATAATATAATTCTTGTATGCCAATTCAGGAATGTTTGAGTTACTGGTGCATGGATTTCTAGCAGTGGTGATACTTTATTCTGAAGTGCTGCTTTTTTTTATTATGTCTTTCCAGATTTTCACTAGTTGTTTTTACTGAATATGGACTTAGTCTGCAAGTTCAACAATTTGCACAAAATAGCAGCGGAAATAAAACTGTGGGTCTTTGTTACTTTGTCCAGCATTGCAAATCTATTAGAAATAGACTTAAGTTCCAACATAAAAAACTTATGTTCCAACTTTTAAAAATATATATATATGCTAAGATGGTTCTTCACCTGGGAGAGTGATGTAGGAATTACTTCCAAGTAACTGTTCATTGGCTGGGGAAGATTTTTGAGGATGTGAATAACCCTTCACTGGCTTAAGGGCTATTGATGTATGCAAGCTTGCGTATGCACATAGTGTGTTTCTTACTCCACCCCTTCAAAACACAAATATCTTATAACAAGATTCAGAAGAGCATACTGAATACAGTCTTGCTTTATGCTTGTGATATTACCATGTGTGTGCACTGTAGTTGCCATAGTTCCATTTGTTGAACTTAAGTACTCCTTTGTGCTTTGGCAAACTTAAACAAATAAGCTTACTTTCAGATTCCTAGTGTTTCTGAAACAATCTAAATAAGAAATAGATTGTGTTTAGATATATTTATTACCTGTCAGCAGAGATTTCAGCTTTGTAATTTGAAAGGTAAACTCTTGGCATAAAGGAATAGTAAAACTGAAAATTACAATTCCCGTATTCACCTAATGCTTTGTGGTGCTGGTGTCTGATAATAAACAGTGCTAATGGGTAACAATTTCAGTGCTATGGAAATCTATAACCAGTGTAAACGTTTTAAAACATACAAAATCTCTTAATATATATTAACTGATGTCGACCTATAAGTTCTTTAATAAGGTTATCACACAGACATTGCTATTGTTTTAAAATTATGAGGAGAGTTTACCTTGCAAATGGATTGCATGAGCAAAATAAGCATTTTTGAACAGCAGTGTTATAAAAAGGCTTTGAATTCTTAAGATCTTTATCAGAAAGGTTTAACTCTTTGCTTCTTGAACTGGTACTGAAAGCTGACTACTTGCTAAGTAACGTTAACCTTTCCCGCAAGGGTGCGTATTATCACTTTTTCTGTTTTCATTCACTAAATACTTGGAATGGATTATTGCATTATATTAAGTGCTTTTCCATATTTTTCTTTATTTATTAATGGACTAATACCTCATATATGGTCTTTATAAAAAGCCAGTAATTTGTGCAACATTGTTGGAATGTGCAATATTATAGTAGGAAAAATGCTGGGGTGTGTGTGAATGTCTGGTATTTCCACTCTTCTTCTGTGCAAATAGATACTTTAGTTTCCTCTGTGTAATTAATATGATTGAACTGAAAATTGTAATTCTTGTAGATTTCTGCAGTTATTTTAACAGACTCCATCAGTCCTATGCATGAATCAATTTGTCTGATTCATCCTATATGGACATCCAAGTGAACAAATTACTAACTTAAAGTTCTGAACTACTTTCTCACAGATACCTACATTTTGTTTGATGTTCTTGGTCACACTAATAAAAGACAAACGTTCTCTTACTTATGTGTCATAGGAAAACCGGTAAATACATCCTGTCATTCCTATGGCTTCTAAAAGTGACCTTTTTGCTTGCGTTGTTCATCAGAGGTAACATCCAAAGGAGAACTTTTCAGTTAGGACAGAAGATCCCAGCGTCTGTTTATCTGAATAGCTTTCTGCGGTGGATATGTTTTAAGTAGACTCTAGCTGAAGAAATTCAGGCAGGCTTTCTTCAGGCAGCAGTCTTCCGTCTGTGGCTATCAGAACACAGGCTTGCAAAACATGTCATGCATCTCACTTAACTTGGAGCTCTTGCACGTTCTTTTCCTATTTATAGTGTTTGCTTCATGGTAGGCTTGTTAACGGAAGTCCTCGTATAACCTTCAGGAGTTTCAAGTGCTCGAGTCTTGTCATCTTTGATCTTCATGTCTTGTGAAAAGACCCAGCTAAAGCTTATTTTTTTAATCTAAGAGTGAAAAATACAAATCATAATTCTTGAGAAGGCATTTATGCATATGTAACTCTGAATAGCTGAGTTAAAACTTTAAAAAAGACTAGTGTTTTGTTCACTTTTTTCCCATTACACTTTTGAAACATAGTATCTATTGGATACAAAAAGTACTGTAAACTTGATTAGGGTGCCATTACATTAAACGTGTGAAAATTGCTTCTGTGTGAAAGCCTTTTTTTTCTCTTCCCCCCGCATCCTTTTATAGTAGATTGAAGCCAGTTTAAAATGTGTTGTGTGGAGTCTGTGTTCTGTAGAGCATTTTGACCGCTACATTTTCCCTAAGGAGTTGATGGGATGGCAGGGAAAAGGAGCTGGAATTGGAGGAAAAAAACAAGACATAATTCTCCCTGGTCTGTTTTTTTTGGAGTTAGTTGGTGTTTATGGATAATGTCTGTAAACCAAGCACACAGAAAAGCCTGCGCAAAAGGATCCTTTTTTCATCTGAGATGCCATGGGTATCTCAGTTGAAAGCCTATGCCTTAAATCATGGGATTGTTCCCTGCTGTCTTACTCAGCTGAGTTGTATGAGATCGGTGTGATAGGTATGGGTTGTTGCTGATAAGCACAAATTCTGAAGGAGCATTGAGGATGCTGTCATGTTGATTCAGAAGTTGTCTGCATGACTGCTGGAAAGTTCTTGTTTTCTGGGCATAATCCTTAGAAGGTGGAGTTCAAAGTTTCAGAAATTGATGTGTCTCATTGGGCCATTTCTTGTTAGACCTGGCTTTCCTGGAATATAAGCAAGTCTTCCATCTTGATGTAAAACCAAATTGTTAGGACTAAATGTATTTTAAGACAATAAAGATCTGTGTTATTTTTTTATGCTAAGGGGTGGTTGATTGTGTTTAGCTCACATTGAGAGCATCTCTTCCTGGGATTTGAAGCAAAAGCCTTGTGTAGAGTATCTTTACTGTTCCATGGCGCTCATTTCAGAAAAAAAATGCTATTTGGAGCTCTGTGTGACTTTGCTGATGTGGTTGAGTGTGACTGGCCTGTCCTTGAGTAGTGATTCGTATGGTCATGGTGTTGGCTTATGTAGTGTGGGTGCCTGCGTGGGTTTTTTGTTTGTTTTAGAGACCGCACAGGAGCCAGGTCTTTCTTGTAGTGGCTACTTAGTTTTGATATCAGCTGACTGTCAGCCACTTCTAGCACGTCTGCATCAATTCTAAGTTAAGGCTGTAACTCATCCTCGATTCCAGTTTAGATTAAGCAACTGCTTTCAGGTGATAGATTCCAAAGCCTAGGCACACCGGTAAACAACTTTTTGTTTTAAAAGGTAACACACTCCATACACCAGCTTTTGGTTCAGCAACTTTTAAGTAAAGCTAACGAACAAATAAACTTTACTGCTTTTATAGTTCCTACTGTAGTTGCACACCAAAGGATGCTGTAGAGGAGCTCAGATCACTAGGGATGACTACAGTGTTCTGCGAAGACTTTGGAACCCTAACTGAAGATAGTGGACCATCTTCTCCAAGCAGTGTTTCTCAGACAACCCACCACAGGATGACTGCACACCCAGGATCAACATACCTATTGATTGGTATTTAACAGAGAGGAGAGGTGGATCTGCTGACAGTCTGAGTTGTGACTATGTTGGCAAAAACTGATGCACTTCTCAAAGGTATCCTTGAGGAGATAGGGGGAGGTGCTTGACCCATCTCTGCTCATGTGATGCTCATTCTCCAGCCCCAAGCAGCTGGGAAGAGGTGCCAGTGGCTGTGGTGGTGTGAGCCTGACCTCAGAGCTATCTGAAATTCCACGGGTGTTCTTTTGCGTAGGTCTAATGCCTGAGCTTTGCAAATGCTGCCTAGGGTTCTTTTGATTTAGGTTCAAGTGAGGGACAAAGCAGATGAATGTTCAATGAAATGGATCGTGAGTTTTGGTGTTTGTTTTTTTTCTTATTGTTGTGAATTTTTTTTTTAATGTACTGAGGAGTTTGACGAGGAAACCAGAGAGGAGAAAGGGGGATGAGAAAACCGTAAAGCAGTGCTTTCTGAGTTATGTGTAGAGGACCTCTGTCAATAGCACATTTCATAGGTGTGGTTTTTTGGGACTATGTTGTCCTAAGTCCTCAGCTGAGGAATTGTGGATAGTATTACTGCTGGAAGCCAGAAGCACAAGCAGAGACAGTTACAGGCTGAACATAGAGGAACTGGAAGGAATTTTTGCAATGATTGTTCTGGTGTTATTGTTCACCCAGCTTTTTATGGATCACAGCTCTTGCTGCATAAGGATGGCAGCCTTTACCCTGGTACTTCTCCAGGAAGTAGTCAGGCTGAAAATGTGTGTTTCTGTTTCAGTTGCTGGTCATGACCAGCAATAGATACAAGAAAAATATATGAGTAAGGGGCTTTCCTTTCTCCGTGCGTAGTTGCCTGACTAATGAGTGTGTGCAGTGCCTCCTGTTATGCATGCTGTTGGACTGATTCAAGGAAACTAATGTCCACTGAGGGGTTGGGGGGAATTGTGTTGGATCCAGGGAAAGACTGACAACTGTGTAAAACCCTAGTGACGTGCACTGGTGGCGCAGCTTGTCTTCCAAAATTTGAATCTCCTGCAATGCTGAATGGAATATTGTATAAATAATGTTTACTGTGTAGGGGACAGCATATGGAGATGAGTCTTCATGTGACTTCAGGGATGCTCTGGATCTGTTGCAGAGCGTAGATGAGCTGCAGGATGTTACCCTCAGGCTGATCTAGGATATGGAGGTATTTTTTTAGTCCAGAACATTTACTATTCAGGGGGGATTAGGTCAATCTTCACCCTGAGATGCAGTACATTGGGTATTCCACATCAACTCTCCCAGAGAATGTAACAGCATTGCTGTTTTCTGAAGCTGTAGTTTTTAGTTTCACATCAAACTTTAGGTGCTACTTTTTAGCAGAATTCTATCTAGACGTAAGGAGAGAAAATACATTTTGGGTAGTTACTTGTTGATAATAGTGCTATAATCTGTTCTTCATCTCCCTCTGGCACAGAGGTGAATATGCTAAATGAGAAATAAGAAAGATGAAGTGAGCCTTGTCTGAGGGGTCCCGCTTGACTTCACGCCATTTTGCTTCAACACCTGGCACACGCAAGTGTTTTACCTTTGAATATGCAGGTAATGATTTGAAGAAGTCCACAGGGCAGGAGTAAAATACGTTTATCTTCTGTCATGCAACAATAGGCACTTCAGCAAACTCAATTAAATTATAAAGTGAATCAAAAATGCTTGTCCTGGGGCAGCGTTCTCCTTATTCCACCTGGCTGAAGAACAAGAACCCACTGTAATTCCATGATCTTAATGCTGAGCATATAGATTTCCAGCAGAGAGGAAAGATTCTTTACCTCTAGATTTCTTAATGAATTCTAGCAATGCCTTTTGTTTCAGTCAATCTGTTCTATGTACATTTGAAGTAATTTTCAAATAATGCAGGCCTTTGGCCTGTTAGGCAGCTAGCACAGCCGCTTGGGGGCTGATGGTTCTGCCTCCTTTTGGTAGCTCAGACTTGGAGACTAAAGGGAAGCCAGAGTGGAGAGAGGAGCGCTAGTTGTGTTATCAGGATCAGTTCAGCAAGCTGATGTTAGCACTTCTGTGCAAATAAAAAATTACCTGTGCAGGTGGAGCATATATAGAACTTGCTTCAGCTAGAAAGTGAATGCAAAGCTTGTGGTTTGTTGGTAGAAATGTTATTAAAATCAAGCAACTCATTCTCTCTTCCTCATGTAACCCCCCACCCACTCTTATTTTCCTTTCAATGTCTTGGGCTTTGCTCCAGTACTACTTTTTTTCCTATTTGGCAATTGCTATAGTTACTGTGTTTCTATTTGCATTTTAGTCTGTACGTACGAAAAATATATTGCAATCCAAAGAAATTTTATGAAGTGGTACAAACCTTTTCAGTACAATCTGATTTCCTCCTCTCTGTCTTTCCCCATATCCTGCTGAGTTAGCAAAGTAAACAGCATGGGGTTTTATATTGGCTTTCTGCTTTTATTCTGTCTGTGGTAGGACAAATGATACCCAGTCTTGCAGGAAGCTAGACAGGTGTTGACAGATGATCTCTCACATGAAATCTGCTGGTTTAAATTTAACCTATCCACATTAAAATAAATGACCTGGCAGAGCAAGTTTACATTAAATCAGCACTTTGCATGATAACCTTGAAGTAAATAAAAAACAAGAAAACATGTTGGTGAGCGTAGACTAACCTGAGAAGGGTAGCTTTCCTCTTATAAATCCCTTTTGTGTTGAGGGAATCAGAACTTCTACTACTTGATAAATGAACAGGATTTTGTATGAGATAATGGAAGGAAGTGACTGTGACACTCAGACCTCCACAGATACTTCTGTGCTATTTAAAAACAATGATTAATTTCAACTTATGGGCACCTAATGAAAGCAGCATATGGCACATCATTAAGTTATCCCTGTCATCTGAATTTTAACTATTTCTAAGTGCTGTCTTGTGCCTGCTCAGTTCCAAGTCATGGAGATTAGCTTACGAGTCCTTCACTGGCAATGCAAGTTGTTACCATGAGTTATCCCAGCTTAGACACACAGTCACTTATTAGATGCTCATAATTCAGTCGTGCATTTGAGCCCTGACCTGAGTAACCTATGGTTACGTAAATAATCTGAGACAGAGCTGGCAGGAGAAGCAAGGTTTCTTGGCTCCTGATGTTGTCTCCTTATCATGAGTTAATTCTGGCTCTACTCTGTGTTTGCTTCAATCAGGTGCTGTCTGAATCGGAGTTAAATTAACAGGCTGCATCAGATAATGACTTTTGGCTGCATTACAGAACATGTCCTGTGTGTGCAGTGCTTCTGTTGAAACATCTTTCTTCTGTTGTGATGAAGGTGGATGTGGTGGTTTCAGGCTGATGAGCAGATAACTCTGCCACGTTGTTCTCTCTGTCCCACTGTTTAAAGAAGACGGGAGATAATATGATGGGGAAAAAAAGGCTCATGTGTCGAGATAAGCACAAGGAGATCACTCAACAATTACTGTAATGGGCAAAAGAGACTCAGCATAGGAAGATTAATGTAATTTATTGTCTATTGCTAACAGACGAGCAGTGAGAACTGAAAGCCAACTACAAACATCCCCATCCACCCTCACAAATATAAGCATTTATTTTCACATCTTTAGATTTACTGGTAATTCAGTTGGTCTGTGTTTTGAGAAGGGTTTGGGTGGGAAAACTGCAAATGTAACAGTACTGTACTCTTGAAAAAAGATAGGCCTTGTCATAAAGAATGGCTGAGTGTGAAGAATGCACAGTTTGTCACGGAACATCGCAGGTACCCAGTGAGCAGTCTTGATGTGCCAGGGAGAGTGCATCTGAAAGAGGGAATATGACTGCATCATTGTGTTTACATTGCAGGAATCATGTAGATAGACATTATTTATGCCTGTAGGTATCATTTCCAGTATGTGTCTGACTATCACTTCACACTGACTTAAATACTATGAAATAACAGCTGTCACACCTCATGAGAACCACAGTCTATTCTAACAATCCCATAGATTTGTTTACTCGCGATCCGTGAAGGCTGAGGGCAACAGAGATACTACATCTCACAGCAGTACTTCCCTGTGAAATAAGCAACAAGCCATTCTTTAGTGCATTTTTTTGTAAGCCAAAAAGTATATTTCAAGGCAAATAAATAAAAATAGGTTCAGAAAATACATTATTTACCCATCACATTCTAGAAGGCTTGCTTCCCGTGAGTACTTGAAGGTTTTACTCCATTTCAAGTCTCAAAAAACAGTCAGCAGCCAAGTCCCCAAAGCAGTGACTAGGAGATTATTCTGCCATGGAAAGCTTCTTGTTCTTCAGAAATCCATTGACATACCAGTCCTTATGTGGAGATTATGTTTCTTCTTCCAGGAAAAATTCTAATGAACAATTGTAAGAAATAAACAAACACCTCAAAATTCTGATTGCACTGAAAATGTAAAAAGACATATGTAGTAGGATTCTCTTCACAGCTATTTCTTATATAAGTAAATTAGCAATATTAGTAAATGTTTTAACTCTATGAAAAGTTAATGTCTTGTGAATAGAGCATGTCTTAGGGAATAAAACCTGTCATATTTGCTCGGCTGATCTGTAGAGCTCTGTGAAGCAATAATATACAGAAACCAATAGTAAAATTTTGAAAGAGTAAAGAGCAAAATTTACCATTTGAGGCATGTATAATTGTGGGTAAATGTTATAAAAACTCTTCTTTTTTTCACCCAAAGAGGATTCTTATTGATGCTTGCTGAATGTTTATGGAGACCAAACAGTGGATGTGAGCACAGTGAGGTGATGGGTGGTGTGTTTCAGTAGTGGTGACAGTGATGGTGGGTCAGCTCTACTGGTGCAGGTTCTGACAAGCATGACATGCAGGATTTTGTTCATCACTGGTGAAAATGCAAAGCTAATTTTGGTGACTGTTGAGGAATAGCGTGTTGTAGCTGAGAATTTTCTCTATCAAGCAGTGTTATTGTGCACTTTGCACCAGTGATTGTTTCCATGGAAATAATTAGGAGGCATTACTTTTGGAGCGACCTATGTGTACAGAGACAATTCCTTTTCACTCAGTGTGGCTCAGGCAAGCCAAAAAGTTGGACACCCATGGGTTACAAGGACCAGCCAGTTTCAAGAAAATAAAAAAAGTTGGCAGTTCTTCATGAAAGTGATAGTAGACACACAGAACTTGCAAAAAAAAAAAAAAAAAAAAGAAAAAGAAAATATGGAGAAAATATGAGACAAATTCAATGTGAAACTGGCAAATCTTTGAAGAAATTTCTGTCAGGAATTAATAAATAGATAAACCTCTTTCAGCTTGGGAATTCTCTGAACAGACAATATTTGGAGCTGGTGGAGCAGAAGAGAAAAACAAAAAATGCTCTCAACTTGTGCTAACATTCCAGGCATTTCCCTGTTTGAGTGGTTGTAGACAGAGTACTAGACTTGAAAGGCCCTATGTTTGAGCTAATGCAACCACTCTGATCTTCTGAGACTTAAAATCCCATACTGTGATGAAGTTCATTAATCATACTGTTGCTTTCTGTGAGCAATTTTCAATTTGTTAGTGTGACTTCTAGTGAGAATAAACTTGCAGATGCATTCCTGCTCAGCTTGATAAGATATTCTTTATGCAGATACAATGTCTCTAATAGTCATTTCTTACAGCCTTCTTGAATGAATTCAGGTTTCAGTTCTGTCTTCTGTCACTTCTAATACATTCAGTACTGCAGTTTTTCAGAGCAAATCATGACTCTGCACACTTAATGTTATTTTTCATTAGAATGAATAACTTCAGTTTTGTTCTCTTTTTCACTCATTCATCACCTCTTACGATTTGGATTTCTAGGCCTGCTCTTCTGAGGGATAGATTTTACGATAAATGACTACTGTAAATTATACAGTCTGAATTATACAGGTTTAAGATTGACATATATAAAGGAATAGTGTGCGAAATTGAGTCTTATTTACATTCTTCATCTTTATTTACAGTTTGCTGTGAAACTGTACAGGCAGCACTATAGAAAATCAGGAACAAGTATGTAGTGTGCGTCAGTTTGATACCCTGTCCTGGCTTGTGGAGTTGAAAGTGCCATTGGGCAGGTTTGGTCAATCAACTATTGCTCACCTAAAATTACGTAAGCTAATTTGCAGAGACCAGTGGTTAAGATAAAGTGCAGCTTCCTCAGTTACTTGACATATCAGTAAGATTATTTCTAGTCTTAATCATACGTATGTTAGAATTCTCTTAGAATATGTATTGCACTCTCTCTGAATAGCCGAGCAAATGAATAAAAAAGCTTCTCAGAAAAGATATCTGTCCAGATTTACTGGAGTTTATTACAGTTTGTGAAGCCTATGGATTGTTCAGGAATATCTGAGACGATAGTCCTTTCTTTTGTACTCTCTCGTATACACACATGCATATACACTTACAGTACCTCGTGCTGCTGCATGGTGAATTATTGAAAAAGCTTCGGTTATGAGGGAAGCAAAAAGGATTTATTAGTCAGTGATTAAGTAGAATTAATGATCAAACATAGATGGCGGTCAAGCACTCTATTATGGTTAACTGATGGTAAAACCCTCAAAACTACTTACAAGATGCCTAGTAATTAAGCTGACTTGATGTATAGAAAATATCACTTAAACTTGATATATATGGATGTTGCATGCATATAACAGTGCCTTTATCTTGCTGGAAACATCAGATGCCAGATAAGGGATCTCTCGACCTCAAGGAGCAAGCCTGAGACGAGTCCCTGCTCAAGGAGAGATCACCAGACAGCTCACCGCTGTGCCCAGTGGGCTCTGGTGGCTACAAATATTTATAGTTATTGACTTGTAGTGAAACTTCTTCCTTTTACTGCCTTGCAGTACAGGTTGCTAACCCAACCCTTTCTTATTAGTAGTTTCTCAACAACACTGGCTCTGCATATGAATTCGTATCCTTGGACAAGCAGCTTAGTTCCTGACAAGGTGTGACTGTACGATTTTACAACTTTTGTGTCCAATTAAGCCTGCCTATCAGCAATGCCTGAGCCAGAGTGCTGCTAGCATGAAATAAAAGAGGCATGCAACCATCACACATGGCTGTCAGGTCTTCTGGTTGCTGTGCAGAATAGCACTCAGACTATACCTCTTGGATGCAGAACCCGTAAGTGCAGATACAGCCGTGCATAACTGAGATATGGGGAGTGCTGTTCAGAGGGCTCTGTCCTCCTTGCGTTCCCCTCTCCCTGCCCCACATAAATCTGTGTATGTCCGGAGTTGCCTTTTGTTTTGTGAGAACAAAAGATCGACGGTGAACTGAGTTCCCAAGAAGGAGGTATGTATTAATGTGGGAATGCTGGGATAGAGGAGGAGAAATCCCAGCTCCCAATAATGCAATAATGATATGTCAGAAAGGATTTGAAATCAGAGATTATTTTTTCCTCAAGTACCAGTTGTTTTTTTTTTTTAAATCACAAGCTGTAATTGTAGGAATTTACTTGGCTAGGCATTGGAAGGAAGTCAGTTTATCAGCTCCTGTAGAGAATGATATACTGGAAGGGCTCAGAATACTTGTACTTAGCACAGAACAGCATGGTAATATCAGTACAGACATGGAGCCAGCTGTGGGGGATGGGAGGGACTCTTTGGAAGCTCGTTCAGGGTTGCTGCTGCCTGCTGTTTATTGTCTGTTTAAGCCGGTCGTGAACACAGTGAATGACTTATAGTAGAGTTTGGGCAGTTCAGAGCCTTTTCTCGAAGGTATTGTAAATTGGCCTGTTACTTCTGTGTAAAGTATGGAGGAGAACTCTCAGGTCACTGTAGGCTGATGGGGCCAGAAGATTTGTGAGTTCCTGGGAGCAAGTTTGGGAACTGGTAAATCAGCTGAATATCACAGTCAGCCTCTGTCTCATCTGCAGGAGTGTATACATACATGGATACTGGAATAGCTTGGAAAGGTAGGTAGGTGATTTCAGGTACCTGCGTATAGCAAGTAGAATGCATCTGTTGAAGAGGATAAAACAATGGAGAAGGGGAACAATAAATCTGAAGAGAGGGGATTAGCGCCTGAGATCACCTCCCTGCAGGATACAAACTGTTCAGAAAAGAATCTGTGGTTTACCTGTACTTGCTGGTGTATTTAACTACATTAGTTAATAATTGGACTGCCTCTTTGCCATTATACTTTTCTCCCTTGTATGATGAGGAAAGTAGAGGCAGGAGCCTCTGTTTAGGTGCAGCTTTGTTCCAGTAGCACTGTTGATGGATTTCCAGAGCTTCTCTTGAGCAGAAGACACTGTTCTCTGTCTCCTGTTGCAGGTTGTGCACATGTCCTTCAGCCTCCTCTCTCTTCTTCAGTGCTAGCAAAACAAGCCAAATCTAGCCTGAATGCATTCCTTGAAAGTGGAGCCTCAGGGTGGGAGGTGTATGTGAGTATAGAGCTGGCCAGGAAGAGATATGAAGATGTCCTGGATATTTGGAGAATTTTTTTTTAGGTTATGTCTTTTTGGAGAATTACATTGTTTATTTAAAATAAATCTGTCTGAAATTAAAAAAAAAAAAAAAAAAGAAGGTTGCTTAATTATCAGTTTTTCTATAAACTAATACTTTCCCTGACGGAGGTAGATTTCCTAGGATATAAATTTGTAGCATTCTTTAGTACTTCAACAACCGAAAGAGAAATGTTCTTGGTACTCTGGCATTAAGCCAAAGTGTTTAATGAGACTAGACTATGAACATATTTTCACATGTAACTTCATGTGCTCTTAGTGCCTTGCCAGCCCTATTCAATGTAGTAGGGCCATTTGAATGAACCAGGTTGTTTGCTAAGGTTATAACGTGGGGACAAGGAGGTGGTCCAAACAATCCTGAACTTTCTGGCTAGACTAATTTCAAAACTTTCTGAAATCAAGGGTACAACCTGGCAGCTGATGGGAATAGCGACTGAGCATTCGGTGGCAAGGTCTTTCTTCAAATGTCTCAGGCTCAGCGATGGTGCTGACACTTTCTATCAACTTCCGAGCAATGATGCCTTCAAAAGAGAAGAGACTGTGCATGTATTTAAAATGCTGAAATGTAATGTTGGATAAATTGATTTATCCCCAGTCCCTTTCTTCAGCTATGCACATACACAGAAGGAAGTGTGCATCTGTACAGGCTTCAGTGGCATGCTCAGAATAGAAAGACCTCCACCCTGAGCTGTGCCAGCACTGCCGTGAGGGTTACCCAAGGAGATGGGTTACAAATGGAGTTGCATTGTCTCTCTGCTCATGGTTTCTGGAGATCAGCCAGACCTTGGCATACTTCAAAGCAATTAGGGAAAACAAAACAAAACAAAAAGCAGGTCAGTGTAACATTGCTGAGAGGCTGGCATGGGCCGTATATTGTCTGAGTTAACCTTTCACACTGTTTTTTGATAAAGATCCTGTTGTTTTACTCAGACAGCATCATTTTTTTCTCTTCTCTGTGAGGTGAATCTGGGACCAAATGTTTGCTGAGGCCGTGCCAAAAATGAAGGTAAGGGAAAACAAGAATGTATTCCTGGAGGGCAAGGTAAGAGTCAAGCTGAGACATCTTGGCTCTGAAAGACAAAGCACAAGCTGCAGTAGTGAGGAATAAACCTGGCATTTCCTGGGGTACTGACAGCCGACTCTGCCTGTGTTTTGTTCTTTTCTATCCATGGCAGCTAAAATCAACATGGCATAAGAAAGGCAGTGAAGCTGGAGCTTAACTAATTACTGTGTCTCTGCTGGTGAAGCTGCATTAGTTTGTCTAACCCAGCCCACTGCAAAGTGGAGTTCTCACTCTGAAAAATGTGAACTGACAGAAGCACTCTTCTCTTCCATTAGCCAAGAGAAGGTTATTGATGTAGCTGTATGAAACTGGAGGAGGAACACGAGAGGGAGGTGGGTGAGTCCATCCTTTCTTGTCTCCAGACACTGTTATGTTGTCAGAAGAGCATCAGCTTTCAAAGGGAATTTTGAGAACAGAAGGAGGATAAGAATTAAAACACACAGCTTTTACTGTGGAGATTTTTTTTTATAACAAGGCCACGTTTTGTTATAGATTGAGTGTGCATTTTTAGGTCTCATATATGATGTTACAGTGTAGTTATCCAGTTAATAGTTGTGCATTTTAAAATGAGCACTTAATGTATTTTGTGCTTAACAAGTCTGAAAAACTGAAATTCCAGGAAAGCTGCATTTTTTAAGTTTCACCACTGGATGGAGGTAGCACTCCAAAACTTGTAAGTAATTACAAACGGGACTGAAATGAAATCCCTTGAGATAAAGAGATTGAATAGATTAGCAGACACTGCAGCAACAAACAGTGGAACACCAGCTAGATTTATGGAAAAAAAAATGTATTGAAGGCAATTCCTTTAGATTTGTGCTTGACCTATTTTTACAGTGAGAAAAGGAGAGATTTTGTTTTCAAAAAAAATTAATTCCACTTCTCTCTCTACACACACAAAGCTGTGGTAACATAGAGCAGCAAAAAAGAAGGGAAGATATAGTGAGCTTTGTAGGGCCCTCCTTATTTTTTCCATGTCAAAGCATGTTTTTAGGTGACAGGTTCATTGGCAGTGGGATCCTTCACCTCTGTGGTCTGGCCTCCAGGGCCCGATGCTGGTAGTAGCAGCTGAGGTTGCCCCAGCAGTTGTTGCCCACAGTGGAGAGCTTCCCACGCGCAGGGCGGTGGGGAGGCAGCAGCAGGAGCAGCTCCCACCAACCTGCCTGTGTTGTAGGAAGAAATCTCTGCATTTCAGGGGTGGGGCTGCAGACAAGGGAGAACACACCCTATCGAGGTTCGTTCTTCTCCACAGATATTTTAAGGGTTCTTTACACATGAAAATGTGAATAAATTCCTTCTTTGAATGTCTGTGTGTGGAGAAAGAAGGAGGGAAGGCCTGCAGTGATTTTTAGCTCAGTTTTTTAACTAATCCCACTGTGCTTCTCTGTTGCCAGCAATAACTTTTGAATTCCTTGGATGAATTAGTGTTGAATTAAATAAATTCAGACAGCTGGATAGAATGGAGAATCATGAAGTGTCTGACTGAAGATAAGGCTGGATTCTGAGCTCATATACTAGAGAACCCGCTCTGGAGAGATCTCTGATAAATTTCCCTGCCCTGGGAGAAACTTTAATCAGAGTTTGCAATCAACCATGAGGGAAAAAAACACACAGGCAGATGGATTCATTAGTTCAATAAGCACTAGAACACTTTTTTAAAAGAAACAAACAGAAAAGCTGACCTGCTCCACTATCATCTCTTCTCTGTCTCCAGGTCACAGAGTCCACACAGAATTTAAAAGCTGAGAGTTCCACATAGAAAAGCAGCCATGAAGAAAATAATATACACTGGAGCTGATTTTTTATGGATCTGCTTGTTATATTCAGGAAATGTATTTTCAGACAGCTGCGACATTGTATAGTGGTTAATGGAGTGGAGCTCTTTGGGGAGAGGGAATGGAGAAGGGATGTTGAAAGTAGGTGTGTGTGACAGCTGCTGATGTACACCTGACACTTTTGTTCTCCAAATGAAATTTTTGTTGCACTGAATATACACTGATTTACAGTTAAATTCTTATTGTCTATTAAATCAAGGTTTTAAGTGTAATTCCTTTGCCTGAAGCCAAGTATTATGTAGATCTTCAAGTCTAGATCCTTATAGGAGTGAAAATCACTATGTAACTTAAACATCCAGGATCTCTAGGGAATGAAGGAGAAGTCTGATGCTGAGGTAGGAATGCTGGTCAGTTTGATGAACAGAGACAGTTGTTTAGGCATGAGGGGTAACTGACCTTCTGCGGGTAGGATTTGATGGCAATCATACAGATGTTTGCAAGTGTGAGCCTTGTTACTTACTTATTTGACTGCTCAGCTATTGGATATGTACCCACCTCATCTGTTATTCATCTGATATGTTGCTGTTTGCAGAAAAAGGTGAATACAGAAAGTCTCGAAAACAAGCTTTCCTTCACTGCGTTGTGGGAATACTCTGACTTGCAGAAGTTCAGGATAAAGAGAACCAGTCTCATTTCTCCTGCCCACATTTTTTTACTGTTTGTGAGGAAGGCTCTGATGTGGGAGCTGATCAGGAAGGGGACATGCTGTTATGCAGCTAGTCAGTGTGAAATTACAGACTGGGGCTTTGGTCAGAGGCAATAGACTTTAATTCAGAGGAAGAGCCCTCTGAAGAAAGAAGTATGTCAGAAGCCAAAATCTGCTCTAGGTGCTTGGTATGGGAACAGGAAGATTTACTGGATGGAATTAAGAGCTTTGATTTAGACATGAGAAATGAAGGCTGGAACATTGGCAGTATGGGCTTATAGTGGCAAAAAACACTGATGTGCAGTAGATACATTGGAAAAATGATGTTCAGGATTGGTAGAAGCCAAGACCAGGACTCTGAACAGTGAACTGCTCAGGCTCAGCTCTCAGTGATTGAGAGACATGACCTGCAAGTGTAGGAGCTTGCACCTGATTAGCCATGACTACTGGCAGAACTTGAAAGCGTTTGACATGCCTCATTTTCCTAATCCCTCTTCTACACTTCTGTATTGGCTCTGTGGTTGTTTTCTGCGTTTATGTGAACTGACCAACCAATGTATCAGTGCCCACTTTCACTCCTTGTGGCGCAGCCTCATGTGGCAACTTTCAGCTCTACAGACACGATGTAGGGTACCACAGAATGATGAGTGAAGCTGGTTTTGTTAGTTGGGCTTCCAGGTAACCGCAGAACAGTGTATTGCACTCTACCATTGCTCTCCAGCTGCCAAAGACAGAGCTGAATATCTTCACAATTTTCTGCTGCTGGTTGTCCCTTTGTGCCAGATAAGCATCACAGTCATCAGCGATCACAGGATGGTGGAGTTCAAGATCTTGTGTGGAAGAAGCAAAGCAATAAATAGAATTACTACCCTGGACTTCAGGAGAGTCAAATTTGACCTCTTCAAAGACCTACTTGGAGGTTTCCCATGGGCTAGAGTGTTAGAAGGTAAGGGGGCACATGAGAGCTGGTTGGCGCTTAAACACCACTTCTTCCAAGCTCAAGATTGGTGCATCCCTAGGAGTAAGAAATCAGGGAAAGGTGGCAAGAGGCCTGCGTGGATGAGCAAGGAACTCAAGGATAAACTGAAAGGAAAGAAGAAGGTCCATGATATGTGGAAAAATGCCTGTCCACCTGGGAAGAATATAGGAATGTTGTCAGAGTCTGTAGGGATGCAACGAGGAAGGCTAAGGCCCTCTTGAAATTAAACCTTGCAAAGAAGGTAAAGGATAACAAGAAAGGTTTTTTTAAGTATGTCAACAGTGAAAGGAAGAATAGGGGAAAGGTGGTGGGTGCCTTTGTAACAGGGAACGCTGAGAAGGCAAATTCTGAATGCCTTCTTTGCTTCAGTCTTTAATGCTGAGACTAACCCTCAGGAATCCCAGACCCTGAAGGTAAGAGAGAGAGTCTGGGTAAGAGTTGGTCGAGATGGATTTGATCAGAGAGAGTCTAGCCAAAATCAACACGCACAAATCCATGGGCCCCAATGGGATGCACCCATGTGTGCTGAGAGAACTGGCAGAGGTGATTGCTGAAATGCTCTCTATCATCTATGAAAGGTCCTGGCAGATGGGAGAGGTTCCTGAAGATGAGGATAGCCAGTGTCACTCCAATCAGCAAAAAGGCCAAGAAGGAGGATCTGGGAAATTACAGGCCAGTTAGCCTCACCTCTATATTTGGAAAGGTGGTGGAACTACTTGCTCTGGATGCCATCTCCAACAATTGGAAGAGAAGAAGATTGTCAGGAGTAGTCAGCATGGATTCACCAAGGGGAAATCATGCTTGACCAACCTTGTAACCTTCTATGATTTCATCACTGTCTGGTTAGATGGGGAGAGAGCAGTGCATGTTGTCTACCATGATTTCAGCAAAGCATTTGACACCGTTTCCCACAACATCCTTGTTATGAAACTTAGAAAATGTGGGGTAGATGAATGGGCAGTGAAGTGGATTGAAAACTGGCTGACTAGCAGAGCTCAGAGAGTGATCATCAGTGGTGCAGAGTCTGATTGGAGGCATGTAACTAGTGATTCCCAGGGGTTGGTGCTGGATCTGATCTTGTTCAACATCTTCGTCAATGACCTGGATGTAGGGATAGAGCCCACCCTCAGCAAGTTTGCTGATGATACAAAGATGGAAGGACTAGCTGACCCACTTGAAGTCTGTGCTACCATTCAATATGATCTGGACAGACAGGAGAGTTCAGAAGGGAGGAACCTGGTGAGGCTTAACAAGAGCAAGTGTAGAGTCTTGCACCTGGGGAGGAATAACCACATGCAACAGTACAGGTTAGGGGGTGACCTGCAGGAGACAAGCTCTGCAGAGAAGGACCTGGGGGTCCTGGTGGACAACAGGTTGGCCATGAGCCAGCAGTGTGCTCTTGTAGCCAAGGAGGCCAATGGTATCCTGGCATGCATTAAAAAGAGCGTGGCCAGCAGGTTGAGGGAGGTGATCCTCCCCCTCTACTCTGCCCTGGTGAGGCCATGTTTAGACTACTGTGTCCAGTTCTGGGCTCCCCAGTTCAAAAAAGACAGGGATCTCCTAGAAGGAGTCCAGTAGAGGGCCACAAAGATGATAAAGGGCCTGGAGCATCTCCGATGTGATGAAAGGCTGTGTAACCTCAATCTGTTCAGCCTGGGGAAAAGGAGACTGAGAGGGGATCTGATAAATGTTTATAAATATCTAGAGGGAGGTGGGAGGCAAATGGACGAGGCCAGGCTCTTCTCAGTGGTGTGTAGTGATAGGACAAATAGTAATGGCCTAAAACTTGCCATAGGAAGTTCTGTACTAACATGCCAAAGAACTTCTTTACAGCAAAGGTGAGGGAGCACTGGAACAGGTTGCTCAGAGAGGCTGTGGAGTCTCCTTCTATGGAGATATTCAGGACCCATCTGGACGCCTACGTATGTGACCTTTTGTAGGGTACCTGCTTTGCAGGGAGGTTGGATTCGATGATCTCTTGAGGTCCCTTGCAACCCCTGCAATTCTGTGATGACAAACCTTCACTCTGGCAACCAGTTTTGCAACTGATTACTGAAGGCCAAGTAATACTTTGGACTAACCAACCTGTGTAGAGGAGAGCATCTACTTATATACAGTTATGATTTATTTGCTGGTTTGTCCTTCAGTTGTGACTATGGTACAGGTGCTGCAGATATGTTTATGAAGGTTTGCATCTTCGTAGGAAAGATCAGGGGCTGTGTCTATAAAACAGTGGTACTTTGGCATTCACTGCCCTTTCTCCTGATGTAGAAATGCTAGTGAATGCCTGAAGAGAAGGAGGACTGATAAAGGTGCTTATTATGGCAAACAGGAAAACCTCTTATTTTAGTGCTGGAAAGCAAAATCACAGATTTTCTTAGTATCTGTGTTGCACCTGCATGTATAGACAGAATTTGAAGAATTTGTAGTCAATACTGTAGTATATGGACATCTGCCAGAGCAGTCATACCAACACGAATCCAGGTATTTACTCCCAATTAAAGTTTCAATTTGTATCCTCTGTTGGTGCTAGATACTTAAACACAGTTTTACTCTCAGTAGTGGAAAGGGAGAGAGATGCTGTAATACCCAATAATGCTTAAAGCATTCTCAGATTGTAGGGTAGGTCCTTCTGATGGCATCTGTGGATTTTTTCTTGCTTAAAGGTCTTCCTGCTTTGCCTTGCACTGGATCTTCAGTCCATTTTTTAGACAGTGTTATCATTTCAACACTTTTCTGTATGATGTATGATGAAAACATAGTTCTCACTCTGTTTAGTGGCCTTCGTAACATGATAGATGCTGGAGAAGGTTCTTGAGAAGCTCCATGAGGCAGCAATATGCCAGAGAATCTAGTTTTACTACACAAGGGGTGAATATATACTCTTGTTTAAATTTGTATCAAGAGTGTAGCTTTGATGCACTCCTCAAATTTACTGTCCTGGTTGAGTTTTAGAGCTGAAGTAACACATTTTGGGTGGACCATGAACCTCCAAAGTGAAATATGAGCTCAATGTCCCTTGAATTGGACTGGATATAGGGGTTATCAAACTACAAAAGTGTTTTTCCTAAACCCAATTTCACTCTGATTTGGAAGCTTTGCAAGAAAATTTCATCGCATTTTTATTGGAATTTTGCTTGAAAAGTTCATCTTAAGGCAAGCCAATGTCAAAGTATGAACATGAAATTATTTTTTTTTTAAGGAAGCAGGTTGTGGTGTAGAAGACCTGTAACCCAAAACAGCAAGTATTATTATTATTATTTTGTGGGCGGTTGCTTGCCTTCTTTAAAATGAAAGATTTAAATTAGAGCAGATAAATTTTGAACTGTACATAGGGAAGTAGAGAGTAGCATATATTAAAAATGCATAAAGATTATTGTAAAGTGTTTCAGTCTGGCTCAGAGCAAATTTCCATGCTTTTTATGAATCTATTAAATGATATCATTTGTTAAAAATGCTTCTACTCATATATAAAATGCTAATCACGTAGGGGGTTTCACCTATTGAATCTAGAGCTATACAAAGCACAAATGTTGGATTTCTACAGATGCCCTATTTGCTTGCTTTGTGTTATACCATTTTGTTATTGTAAGAAACTACCATTTTCTCATCCATTTGGCCTGGAACACACGCTCATGTACACACCCCCATTTTTTTTTCTTTGTGTTCTGCTGTGGGTTGCATTCTTTCGTCAGTGGCTAAATGTAGGGCTTGGTAGCTCAGTGCTCCCAGAGGAGGGATGTGCAGCCATTTGACAAGAATGCCCCTTGCTTCTGAGGAGAGCAGAGCACCGGAAACTCTTGGTCCATTCATGGTATGGCCAAATGTCAGAACTCTGGTCTGAATGTGACTCTGCTTTGTCCGAGATTCTGTGGACCACCAGAGCACTCATAATGTTTAATACAGGTAGCCCTTTGATAATACTTATCTCTTAATAAAATTTCTACTCAGAGAGCGTGGTGACTCATGGGGTTAGGTGAGAGGAGAATAGTGTGCTCAGCATAAATACTCAGCTCTGAGACTGCCAGGAGAGAGATCAGACTGAGTACAGGCTGCCTGAAAGACCCTACTCTCTGTGTAGGCTTTCTGCTAACATCAGGTAACAGCAGCTGCTCCTAGGGTAAATGTGAAGGGTTCCTTGGGAATGTAACAGCTTTTGAATATTATTTTCTATCAGTGCAGTTAAACAACCTGGATGGATTTGCAGCAAAATTACTGTTTCCAACCATCATTCAAAATTATGGTGGTAACACTGCAAAGGAGGAGAAGCTCCTGCTGCACTAGCAGCTCATCCTCCTGATGCAGGACACTCACAAGTCCTTCTGCCTCTCCCCAGGTATGTGTTCAAAGATCCCAAAGATGCTAGGATGATCTTTCCGGAGGCAGTGACACCCTATCTTTTCCTGACAGAGCCCACTCATCGTGAAGCCTACACAGAAATGAGTCATTGGTTAAAAACTATTTTTAAGTAATCCTCAACTGCCATACACAAAGTAAAAGCACTCCATTCTGCTAATGTTGCAATTAACCAGAGCCAGATAGATAATCAGCGGAGAGCTACAGACAGGGAATACAATTGCAGAAAAAAACTTCCTAATGTGCCATACTAACGACAGAAGTAGAACAGAATAGTGCCTTAGGGAAGGCTGCTTCTTTTTCCTCACCCAGCTCTCTTTTGCAACATGTTTTCCATAGATTATCTTCTGAAATTAATTCCTATATAATGGCAGTAGCACAGCCTTTAATTCAGTGATTTTTCCTTACGGAGCAGGAGTTAAGGTTCCAATCTGCAGGTCTTAGGGCTAATTTTGGAAAACATATGTACCTCATTGAGGGCTTGCCGTACAAATGGTACCAATAAATTCCTGTGGTCTCTCTGGTTCCAATTTAGAAAACAAATAAATCAAATTTGCAAAATGCTAGTCTTTCTATGTGTGCTACTGGGATCCCATTGTATAATATATAGCATAAAAAATAACGTGTTTATACATGTGAGTGTCTGATCTATATGAAGATATATATATGTATGATCTGTATGTATATATATATTCTCTCATGCATATAAAACAGCTTCCTCTCAAGGGCTATTACACTTCAATGTGTCACAGACGCACAGAATGTAATCATTAGGCATGGAAAAAAACAATTAGAGAGAGTTCATTCCCTTTGCAACAGGAGGTTATAATGCTTTGTGGATAATGTGGATGCTATTAAACTGATACCTTAGAACTTACCAGAATGGTTTCCCAAGTGAAGATGCTGACAGGATTATTTGGTTTTATCACTTCTGTGCAGGACCTAGTAAAGCAGAGCAGGAGGATTGTCTGAAGAGGAAGTCAAAGTTCAGCACGGTTTACTTCTGTGCTTTGTACTAATTATGTTTATTTTATTTTTGCTTTATCTTATTTCCTCTGCTATATTCACTTGTTTATCTCATATACAAAGAGTAGAGCAAGCACTCTCTTTTTAAACCTCTGAAGAGTGCCTACTGCCATGGAGATATCATTAGAGCCTTTATTTTAAGGTTAAGCTACATCAACAATTGTCAAGAATTTGGGAGTGGGGCAAGGTGGCACGATCAGTACCAGAGTAGTGCTGACTCCATTTTGGTTTATGCTCATTTCTCCTTGTCCTGTCACTGGTCAGTCAGTGACAGGACAAGTCATCTGGACTTGACTGTGTCAGTGACTGTGAGTCATCTGGACTGCATCTTCCTTACTTCCTTCATCAGGTGTTTATACACACAGTTTTGATCTCCCTTAGCCTTCTCAGGGCTTTACAACCCTACCTCTTTCAGCATCTCCCTCAGCATCTATGTCAGACGTTCTTAACCTTTTATCAGCTTCAAGGCCCTTTTCTGAACTTGCTCCCATATATTCATGTCTCTTTTTCACTGGGGAGCCCAGAGTTGGACCCAGCACTCCAGGTGCTGAGCAGAAGGGGCAAATGACCTTCCTCATGCTGACAGTACTTCTTCTAATGCTGGATGCATTTCAAGAGAGTTAGGAACTCCTGGATGCAGTTGACCCTTTTTATAGAAAAGGCACATTGCTAGCTGATGTTCTCAGTGTCCACCAGGACCCCCAGGTGCTTTTCTGCCCAGCAAGGTGCTCCCCTCATCTCCTCCACTTCCAGCCCTCATTGGTACATGTGGATGTTTCTTCCCAGGTGCTGGACTTGGTATTTGTTTAAGTTAGTTGAACTTCCTGAGATTCCTGTTTGTCCACTTCAAAGGGAAACTGTTCACCCTCATTTCAAGCAGCAAAAATGACAATCAAGAAAAAAAAAACACCAAAAAAAATGCAAAATTGTTGTTCCTGCCAAAAGAGGATTTAAAAGTAAACAAGGTAAGGCAACCCATCTCTTTAGCTATAATAGGATTTACCATATGTACTTTCCTTCCTAGTGTTAGACTTTGTTGATATAAATCCCTTTATGTTTAAGAGCTGTGCAGATTAGAGAGCCTTCTAAAAGGGACTGATCAGTTTTAAGTAGCAAAATTTGAATACCTGATGTGAATCTGAATATTGAATAAATAACAGACATTCCTTAAAAGGATTTTTCTGTGGTCAAAACTGATCTCAGTGTCTCTTGATAAAAATACATATTTTTTTCAATGAAAGAGAAGGGGAAAAAGGTTACTGCTTACATTATTTCAAAAGAAAAGAAGGCAGAATAAATAATCCCTGTGGAGAATCAACTGAGAAGATTATTTTGTTGTGTGAAAATCTGGGTTATTGTAATTTGCACAATGCTTAAAGACAAGGAGTTAGAAGAGAGAATAACATTGATAGTTTGCATCACAGAAGACCTCTTATGGTATATAGCTGGAATCAGTGTAGAAGACACACAAGTAAAAATAACATGAATGTGTATTTTCATGTAACAAATATTGGTAGTGCAGACTACATGCTAGTATGTTACTGCTGACTTGCACTTCTTACAGTAGCTCCCTACAGCCCCAATGGCATCAGTAACACTTCAGATGGCACTTCAGAAACATCAAGCCTGCCCTTCATCTTTTTGTTAATCTTTTTCAGTTTGACATAACCCCTTTTTGGTACTTGTCCTGAGGTTGTAAATCTTTTTTTTTCGGTGTAGTGATCCAACTTCTCTGAAATCGAATGATAGCAGAATTTGGCTTAAGGTGTTGAGTTCATTTACTGTCTTTTTCCATGTTTCATTTGGAACTACTACTTATAGAATTTTTCTTGATATAGTACTGATTTATTTCAAGGGAAAATCCTACAGCTGAAATTTCAAAATAAAATGTGCAGAGAGGATACCTTTGTCAGGGAAATTTGTTTGTGTGGTCAAAAATTAAACAAAAAGAAGCAAAAGAGAATTATACTAGTGTCCTATCCTGCAACATCATCTAGTATTCAGGCACTAGTGGACACCAAAGAGATTACTGCTTAAAGAACATATTATGCCTTAAAATGTTTGTCTGACTACATGCAAACTGGATGCAAAGAGGGCAATATCAACCTAGAAAGAGCAATTGAATGGTGTAAATCAGTGTAGCACTGTTGAAATTAATAAGAAATTCAACAAACTGAGCATCAGTCTCCCCCCCAGCCTCTGAACATGGTATGGTTTCCTGTTCAAGAAACTGTATTTATCACTTTGAGTGACTGCAGCATTAAAGTAGACACGCAGCCACTCATTTTGAATAAATAAAATTCTCAGGTAGTTCTATATGAGTATGTGTTTTGTTATTTATAGCAAATACTAAAAAGCCCATTGGGTTGGCATATCTTTAAAAAATATGCCATCTTCAATTTAAAATGTAATTGTTATTAAGTTGCAATGTTGTTTTCACATTCAGGGACATTTGAGGGGCTAGCAATGACCCATGAGTTTGTAGTGTAGAAGTTAGTATCCAGGCAAGGGCAATGCAAAAATGTAATAAAAATAGAGAAGCTAAAATACTGAAAAATTGAGCAGAAGGCTTTATTGATGCATGTGTTCAGCACTGTGTCTCCAGGAGGAGCAGGCATGGAAATCTCAGCACATAATTAAAATTATTAATTAATTGGAATGATAGAGGCTCTAGAGAATAACTCACATGGCTGCAATATTGATATACAAGGGTATAGCTGGCTGAGGAAAGTTGGATGGATAAAAGAAGGAAAATTTATTGCTTTGTGATTAAGAGTACGTAGAGAAAGAGGAGACAGAAACATAAACATGCACTAATGGAAGTCTCTGCAAACAATAAAAAGAACCAGACAATAGTACATCCCCTGATTCAGGGGAAGGAAGACCCTGAATATGCAGATTGCTTCTACCCTGTTTGACAGGACAGGCTTCCATGCTGAGTGAGAGGGTAAGTTTACTATAAATTATTTGAAATTTGTAGTTTTGAGATGGCATGGTGTATACTCCTGGGAGAAAACATGGAGTATCTTTGATCCTTTTTTACAGGCATAGGAACTTCTTATACTGCATGTGTTCTCACCATGATATCAGGTGATGGATATCATCAGACAGACTACCCTGGGCCCTAGGAGGGCCTCCAACAACAATGGATACCTCCAAGGAAATGTGTAATGAGATTTAAGATTGTAGGAGTGCCAGATATATCAGCTGAGTTGCAGATGTAGCCTAACTGTACAAAAAGTTCTCACAATGTGCTGGAAGCAATGTCTTAATAGTGAAACTTAAAGTAATTAAAAGTCATTATACTTGATAATGAATAATAGAGAAAAATTAAATGATAATATAAATATAAAAGGCATGATTCTGTGTAAAGAAAGGACAGAAGACAAAAGAGAGATAAAATGCGCAGACTTTAAAAAGCTAGATCATAGCCTTTGTACAGAAGGAAGGTCAAGGAAAAAGATTTCAAGAGAGTTAGCAACTTCGGGAAGAAATGTGAGCCATGTCTGTGCAAAGAAAGGGTGAGGAAACAACTTCACTAAATCTTGTGGACTTGCTGTATCTTGCAGTCTGGTACTGAGAATGAGAAGACCTTGTATGCATAGCACCAGGAGTGTAGGAACTAAGATACAAATAGCAGAAGTGTAAAATGAAACAAGAAGACATTTTATGAATACATTAATATTAAGGTGAAGACCAGTATTTATTATTAGTAGTAGCATTGCTAGTGGCAGGTAATAGAAAGATGGAGAGAGGCTGGTATGCAGCCTGCTTTGGCCGTTGCACTGAGTGTGCATTGACTAGGTGGTTAGTTGACTCCAATAACACCAGTGACAGGAAGAACAGAAGAGAAGACTGGTGAAAAAATGCATTTGAATGTTTGGATAGGTTAGCATCTTTACTATGAATGGACTTGAAACTTATTCAAGAGTACCTCAAAAACAAATGGAAATAATATTAGAGCCATTAGCTATTATTCTGTAAACTTACTCAGAAAGCATGGCATTCCAGAAAGGGCAAACATATTACTCGCCTTTAAACATAGTAAAAAACAAAACAACAACAAAATTACAGATCAGTCAGCTAAACTTTAATGTCTGTAATGGTTGCAGAAGAAATAATCAAAATGCTTGGAAAATAGCTAAATGACAAATAACAGCCAGAATAAATTTGGGGAAAAAATCATGTCACATCAACTAAATTTTTTTCCACAAAGGATAATAGGCTTTTCAGGTAGAGAAAATAATCAACAGACTTAGTAGTCTGGTTGGCTCTGCCATTTCCCATTCTCCATAAAAACTTAGGCAAAACCTGTCTTGAGGAAATTACTATGATGTGAAAAAAGGACTGGAGAAGTAAACACAAAAGTTCATGGTCAAAGTGAAAAATATTTCAAAGTATGTCCTACATGGATTTTCAATCATCAGTCACTACTTCGATTAATGACACTATTAAAAATATATATTTAATTCACATGCAGATAGTAAACTGCAGGCAGCTGGAAGAAGTATGGTGGACAGTGTTTAGAATTCAGGATAACCGGCAAATTGTATACATGGTCTGAAAAACAGTAAAGGTATGACCATATGTGGACAAATACACGTCCAAGAGAGAGTGGAACAAAGAAAGTGGTCCAGGATGGAAGATTTGGGAAAGCTGAGAAAACTGGTGATATGGAAACACTTCAGATATGCAAAGGAGCCTTCAAAGAAAAAAGGAGTGAATAGTCCTATGTCTGTTGGTATTAAGAGAGGTGGGGATTTTTAATTGGTAGCAAGGAGGATTCTGGCTGTATAGAAGGAAAAATGTCTGTAATAAATGTTAAGCAATGGGCCTATGTACTAAGAAGATACTGAACAGCACAACCTTTTTATGGTTAGAACTAGAAATTTGGAGTATCATTAATCTTGCCAGCACATGAAATAGACAACTTCCACGCAGCTACTTTGCATTAGAGAACAATCACTAACTATTATCAAATTGTAATTTTGTTCTAGTTCAGGGCCAATTAAAACCTTGGAAGAGATGAATGTGATAAATTTAATTTCAAAACACATATAGTAATATTTTTACATCTTCTCTTTCATAAATCTTGCTAACTTTGCTCCTCTGATTTTACCTGTACAAAATGACCAAGAGTGGGAAAAAAAAGAACTGTGTTGTATTTAAAATAGCTCTGAAAATAGTGTATCCCTGAACAGATATTCAATCTCATTCATGAATGCTGCAGGTTGTACTGACAGAGCATCTACATTTTCTGTGGTTAGCTCCAGTACCAATGTCTGCATAATGTATTGAACATTAAAGCCCTCAGTTGGGGCAGCATGTTTTGTTCCTCTAGGTTCTAAAGCTAGTGGATTTTTGATGGAAAAAAATGTGGAGATAGCACATGGTGGTGACTGTGTTGAAAAAGAGTGTTTTGTAGCTGAGAATTTGCTCTATTAAATAGTGTTATTCTGCTCTTTGTATTGGTTGTAAATCACATAAATAATTAGGAGGCACTACTTTTGGAGCAACCTTCATAGACGAGGCCCTAGACAACTCCTCTTCGCTCAGTGTGGCCCAGGTGAGCCCAAAGGTTGCGCATTCATGACCTAGCACATCTCACCTGGCCGATCCCAGGCCCAGTGTCCTATCTTCCAGTTTCTTTCTTGCTCGTAGGATATTAGGATGGAATACAGCCAAAGTGGCACCAGGTAATTGTGCTAAGCACCTGAATTGCTCCCTGGTGTTCAGACACACCATTGATTTGTCCGCAAGCTCACGCTGAGCTCAGCCTCCCTCTCCCTGGTCTCTGCCACTGTGAGGATGCTGCAGGGAGGTGGAGTGGGATAAAACGGAGTGGTGAGGGGCCATGAAGTGATGAAAGCCGCGAAATCTCTCACGGTTTTATCTCTAGATCTGTGTCTGTGACGGGGGGACATATTCCTTTGCCTTTTGTTGTCCATTTAGGAGTATTTTCAAACTTTTTTTTCATGTTTGATTTTACCTTAGGAAATTCATGGCAGAGGATTATATCATGACAGTTTGTTTTATAAACAAAGAAGTGTACTTTAGTTCCACTTCTGCACAGATTCCCATGAACTTCTGGAACATGCTGGGCACTATGACTGGGGAATAGCTTTGAGAAATGGGGAATACTGATGTCAGATGGGATGCGACTGACTAGAAGGGCCAAGAATATTCTAGGGAGCAAGCTGGTTAGCAGGACTTCAAACTAGATATGATGGGGGAAGGGGATGTACTGGGTGACAGAGAAGAGTGAGGGAATACTGTCATCTTGGGATGCAGTGGAGGAAAACCCCAGATTTGTCCTGGAGGTATTAGGGAGGGCTCCTCCAAGGTGACAGCGAGGCCAGTAGGATAGCTGAAGTGCCTCTCTACCAATGCACACAGCATGGGAAATAAACAGGCGCAGCTGGAAAAGTATGACCTAATTTCTATCACAGAAACGTGGTGGATTGAATCTCACGATTGGAATACTCTGATTGAGGGCTACAGGATTTTCAGAAGGGATAGACAGTGTAGGAGTGGAAGGGGAGTTGCCCTCTATGTTAGGAAGTGAATAAATTACTAAGAGTTGTGGCTGAGAAACAGCCATGACCAGGTTGAGAGCTTGTGGTTTAGTCAAGGATTGGTCCAGTAAAAGGACACCTAGTGGTTGGGGTCTACTACAGGCCACCTGATCAGGGTCAGCCTGTTGGCGAGGCCTTCTTGCTTCAGCTGCAAGAAGCGTGGCGCTCGCAGGCTCTTGTCCTGATGGGGGATTTCAACCACCCGGATATCTGCTGGGATAGCGGCACGGCAGGTGGCAGACAATCCAGGAGATTCCTGAAGTCTGTTGAGGATAACTTCCTGGTCCAGGTATTTGACAGACTGACCCGAGGTGAAGCCTTACTAGACCTGGTGCTCACCAATGCAGAGGAGAGGATTAGAGAGGTTAAGACTGGAGGCAGCCTGGGCTATAGTGATCATGCCCTGGTGGAGTTTGTGATCTTGAGGAATACAGGCCAGGCAAAAAGCAGAGTCAAGACCCCGAACTTCTGGAGAGCAAAATTCCAGCTGCTCAAGGAACTGCTGGGTGGGATCCCATGGGAAACTGTCCTTAAGGGCACAGGAACAGAACTCAGCTGGCAGCTCTTTAAGGACACCCTTCTGCAAGCGCAAGATCTCTCCATCCCCTAGCAGAAGAAATCGAGCAGAGAAGGTAGGCGACCAGCATGGCTGAGCAAGGACCTGCAAGCTTAAACTGAGGGAAAAGAGGGAAATGTACAGGAAGTGGAAGCAGGGTTGTGTAGCCTGGGAAGAATACAGAGGTGTTGTCTGCATGTGTAGAGATAGGATCAGGAAAGCCTCACCTCTGTGCCTGGGAAGGTCATGGAGCAGATCCTCCTAGTTGCCATGTTAAGGCACATACAAGATGAATAGGTGATCTGAGACAGTCAGCATGGCTTCACCAAGGGCAGATCTTGCCTGACCAATCTGGTGGCCTTCTGTGATGAAGTGACGGCATTGGTAGACAGGGGAAGGGCAACAGATGTCATCTACCTGGGCTTCTGCAAAGCCTTTGACATCATCCCTCACCATATCCTTCTCTCTAAATTAGAGAGGTATGGATTTGAAGGATGGACTGTTTGGTGGATTAAGAACTGGTTGGCTGGACGCAGCCAAAGGGTTGTGATCAATGGTTCTATGTCAGGGTGGAGGCCGGTCACAAATGGTGTCCTTCAAGGGCTGGTCTTGGGACCGGTGCTCTTCAACATCTTTATCAATGACATAGACGGTGGAATTGAGTGCACCCTCAGCAAGTTTGCGGATGACACCAAGCTGAGCAGTGCAGTCAGTACATTGGAGGGAAGGGAAGCCATCCAGAGGGACTTGGACAGGCTGGAGAAGTGGGCCCATGTGAACCTAATGAGGTTCAACAAGGCCAAGGGCAAGGTGTTGCACTTGTGCTGTGGCAATCCCAGGTATTTATACAGACTGGGGAAGAACTCCTTGAGAGCAGCCCTGCGGAAGAAGGACTTGGGGGTCCTGGTGGTTGAGAAGCTGGACATGAGCCAGCAGTTTGTGCTTGAAGCCTGGAAGGCCAGCTATAGCCTGGGCTGCATTAAAAGAGGAGCGGCCAGCAGGGAGAGGGAGGTGATTGTCCCCCTCTACTCAGCTTTTGTGAGGCCCTGTCTGGAGTACTGCATCCAGGCCTGGGCCCCCCAGTACAAGAAATACACAGGGCTCCTGGAATGGGTTCAGAGGAAGGCCACTAAGATGATCAGAGGGCTGGAGCACCTATCCTATGAAGAAAGGTTGAAGGAACTGGGCTTGTTTAGGTTGAAGAAGAGAAGGCTCCAGGGAGACCTCCGGAGGACTTCTGGTGCTTGAATGGAGCATATAAACAGGAGGGGGAACAATTGTTTACATGGGTTGATAGTGATAGGACAAAGGGGAATGGTTTTAAGCTAAGATGGGGGAGATTTAGGTTAGATATTAGGAGGAAGTTTTTCACTTGGAGGATAGTGATGCACTGGAACAGGTTGCCCAGAGAGGTTGTGGATGCCCCATCCCTGGAGACATTCAAGGCCAGGCTGGATGTGTCTCTAGGCAGCCTGGTCTAGTGGTTGGCGACCCTGCCCATGGCAGGGGGGTTGAAACTGGATGATCTTTGTGGTCCTTTTCAACCCAGGCCATTCTATGATTCTAAGACTTGGAAAAGGCAGCTGCTCTTCTTGCCTGGTGAGAATTTTGAGAAGAGCAGATGATGCAAGGGACTGCATGTTGCCTGCCGGGCAGTGATGGTATCCAGCTACAGAGCTCCGTGGCAGCAAACCATCTTGTTTACATTTACATTCTCAGCTTCCCTAAGAGGAGCTTACAGTCTAATTGGTGTGACAAAGGGCACGTGCTGCCCCTTCCCACTGCTGTGGGGTTGACAGAGAGTGCCACTAAAGACATGCACTGAGAATGTCTGCACCATGCAGACCCAGTTAACCTGTCTTTTCTGAAATAATCTTCTATAACATATTGAGTAGTAATAAAAATAAAGAGCTAGGAAAATTCTGTAATTACTCTTTGTGGTCAGGATCCTCCTTTGGGGACTGTGTAACCATGATGCTCTGTTCCTCTGGGATATGCTGAACTCCCAAGCAGTGCTCACTTGTTCCTGGTAGATCAGATAGCAGAATTTGCTGTAAGTGGTTTTATAGTGGGAAAAGAAGCTAAAAAGAAAAAAAGATGGCCTTTCTGGTGAGCTTTACATCAGTAACCTTAACTTTTATCTTCAGAGCACAATGCAAGGTATTAAAATGCCCCTTCAGAAGATAAAAAAAGAAATATACAAATGCTCCAAGTTCATTTACCACGGAACTCATTTACATGTAAATATCATAAGTTAAGTATCATAGCACCATGTAGGATAGATAGGCTTTCCATGTTTTGGTGTCAGCACTAGAGTCTAGTGAATAGGGTCGTCTCTGGAGTCAAACTGCTCCTATTTCCACTAATAGCATAATACTATAAATTTTGTTAAATGATCTCTGAAGAAACTCTTGTCCTTTTCATTGTTCTTTATGGATATTTTTGTAGCTGTATATTAAAATGGGCAAATAGTTTCAGAAAGAAATACGATGTCTTCTAGTGACTAGGATAAAAGGACATAAAATGAGACTGAAATAAACTGTAAGGAAATGGAGGAGTGGCAGTCATCTCTCACTAATCAAGAGAGAATGATTTAGTTACTGTGTTCCTTTGGCTTTTATCCTTGTCATTTAGATACATGTTTCCAGCTTTAGTTGCCACTGTAAATAGTAAATTTCTGTGATGAGTTTCTGTGATAATGGTACACATCTTTTAAACATATTTGTACGAATCTGTATCAGAACACCTGAGCATCTGCTGCAGATGACGAAATAAAATTAACTGAAATTGCATTTAATTTCCTGCTTTGTAGGATGATCAATCCAATTCAACAACATTGTCAGAGCCAAAGCTTAACAAAATTCAAAGAATCTGAGTGTATTTCAGACCCCAGTCATCTGTCTCTCTATTTGTATATTCTTTGCCTTTATTTAATTTCAAAGTCTTTCAATCTCACTGCTGGTTTTCTTTGTGTGTGAGTGTGTGTTTTTTTTGGGGGGGTGCACAGTGAAAAATATGTATGAAGAAGTGTCTTATACACTTTGCCTGAAAATAAACATTTTTCTTGGCTACTGTGATCTGCTTCAGTCATCTGCATTAGGAGGTGCAGGAGGGTTAAACATCCTAAGTGGCCAGCGGGCAGAAGATAAAATTAAAACTCTGCTTGAGGTCTCTTGCTATCTTGTCAAGGATGAAATGAAGTGCCTATTAAGCTCAAGAGAGTGTCAGAAGTTTCAGGCTGTTGGGTACATACGTCCTCCCTGAGTACAGGAAGGAAAAAGAGTGGTGCTGAGCTTTAGCTGTGCAAGCTTTGCATCGCTCTCTTCATTACCTTGCACACTGACCCCTGGCTCAGAAATGCCGCTGAAGCTGCTTGCAGCAGCCAGCAGGGCAGCAGTCAGCTGGTCACGAACTACAGGCTCATCCCTGTCAGCCCCTACTGCAGAGTCATAGCTGATGTTGTGTTAGTTAAAATATCCCCTCAAGTCTTGCTCTCATACAGCTCATTAGACACTCTCCAGCTTTTTATATTGACTGAGGTTTATGCTGCCAGATGCATCTGCAGTTTGTAACATGCTAATTTTTCACAGGTCAGCTGTGTAAAAGGTGTTTATGCCCTTTCACTGGCTTGTGCAGATACCTTAAAATTACCTCAGTACACAAGTTGTTAGGTATTCCTTCACAGCATAATATAAGCTCATAAAATGGCCAAGATCAGAAACAGAACAGCTTGGGGTATTTAACCCAAAGAAATTCCAAACCTTTGTGAAGAAAAATAAAGATTGCATGACAATCTGAATATTTATCATTTCTTGTTTGGAAAGTATTTTCCTGGAAAGTTGCAAGAGCTTTTTCTAGAAGCTGACATTTTGCAAAGCAAACAGTCCTTTCCTCACCATTTTTTTTTTGGAAAGAATTTATTTAGATACAATCCAATTTTCCTTTGAAATAGTCAGGATGGAAATTTTTCCACCACTGCAGCAGAGAAGAAAAAATTGGTACTGAATTCTCTGACAGATTACTTCAAGATAGCAGCCTACTATCAAGTCAGTGTAAGGTGAAATAATTACAAGTATCTAGCCTAGTAAGGAATGAAATGCCTGCAGAGCTCATTGGCATCTGGACACTGTGGCTTCAGAAAATATTTTTGATAGTAAATGTTCCTGCTTCTCCTGAAGAGACAGTCTATGAATTTTATTTTCTTCTTGCAATAGCTTTAAACAGATAAAAGTCTAGTTCTCCTCGTTCTGTTTCTTTCTAGTGGATATCAATTCCTATATTTAATTAAAGGTATGTTAAATATTATTAATAGAATAAATCATGGGCTCTCAACAATAGCTTTGGGTTGTAGGTAGAGGCCAATTTATTTTCTTGATTGGAAAAATGAGACACATCTGGGCACTCTTCAGATCTGAAATAAAAGCAGAAGACTTTGAATACAGTTTAAGAACAACTGTTTGGAATTGGGTTGTGTAGCAGGCAGATAGTCTTGGAAAGAAAGAGAAAAGGAGAGAAGTGATAAGTGTATCTTTGAATGCGAGAATGACATCAGGCTGTTGATGGCATTACTGGGGGAGGGATCACATAATATGCTGTACACCTGCTAGCTCTGCTGAGTCCTTGTTCTTTGTATCCAGGAGATTTACAAAGTTTAGCTCCCATGCTCGGTTTTGGAAGGTTTTGTGGGTTTTCCCTAAGCTGCAGTGCTGAGGATTAGGGACAGAATGATTATTCTGTGAGAAATGTTCATCTGCTGGCAACTGCCTAATCCTTTATAGATTGCTTGGGTGAGTTCATTCTGCTGTGAAGTGTTTGCTTAGTTTCACTGACATAATTACTCTGAGAGCATCTAATGTGCTAGGTAAGGAATATAATGTGCCTGAATGCACAAGGGTAGTTCGGCCTATAGCAGTTCTACACCCATCATCCTGCTACCTCTGCCAGCGGTGGGCGTGGAAAGTGCTGCTGTGGTGACAGCAGACTTCTTGTGCAAAGGCGATAAGAATCTTTCGTCTTCTGTGCTCAGTTTTTCCTTATAAGAGCTGTGGGTCTGCAAATTGGCCCTCATGGCTCAAAAGCATGGTGTTTTCTTGGAGTACATTGGGCCAGAAAGGCCCAGGCTATACACATGCTGTGTTACCTTTACCAGCGAGACTCTCCTCCAAGCGTGAGTCTGATTCTTCTCCAGGAAACTCAGTGCCAATCAGTCATAAAATAGTAATGGTGTCTTGGCTGTCTGTACCCTGTTTTGCACTCTTTTGATCTGTCACTTTTTTTCCAAAGGACAGCCAAGGAGAGCCAGGAAGTGATCAGGTGGTGCTGGAAAAATATGACAGCTGTGGTGACAGAGCACAGTCTGTCTGTAACCCTCAAATACTTTTATATTTAAAATCAGTGAGGAATGATCCATCAGCAGATGCAACTATGGCTAATGGCTGCTCTGCTCTTTGTGTTAATTATTTCCAGTTTACACATTTGTGACCATGCCAGGCAATTTTTATTTGGGATGCGTTTTGGCTAGAATTAGATATTAGTTGCCACAAAGATGTGAGGAATTAGAAACGAAGTTTATGGAGATTAATTAGATTTACCATAGACCTAAGCCCTCTAAGGGATCTTTGCCACCTGTTAAGTTATTTGATCTCTGAGGGCTATGAGTGCCCTCAGAGAGCTCTGGTTACATGCATGTGTCATGGCCCATGGGATGCCTTCGCCATGCCAAGACTTCTGAGACCCCTTAATGGCTCCTAAACATTCAGCTGTGAACAGCTTACCTGCATCATGCCTGCTTCCCTTCTCTGTACTCAGTTAGGGACATGTATCTATCAGCAGTTTATTATTGGAATGAAGCATAGCAGCTCCAGTGGATATGGCACTGATTGGCTTGGATGTTGATCCCTAATTTTATGTGGATAGATAGATCTGAATCTGTGTTACTTCCTGAGAGTGTAATTAATCAAACATCATGGATGTAATTCTAGCAGTTTTCTCCAGTCCTTACTCTCTCGGGCTTTCTTCCCTTCTCTCATATAGACCATGATTAAAGAAAATGGGCCCAAATGACACCTCCCTGGCTTTTTCAGTCATTTAGATACCAGAAACAGTAGACATCTAATCTGTCAGTCCCAGAGTCTTTATGGACTGAAATGTCTATAGGCAGAAAGGATATGTCCCCAAAATACCCCTCATGGAAATCGTTCCCTCTGAAAATCCCCTTCCATGGGAGAAATTCCCTTGAAAATATGGGAAAAATAAGCTCATAACTGGAGCATTTCTTTTCCACTAGTGTGGAAACTCCAGTAATTGTGGTATACTGAAACTGAAGAATTTGGAGCTAGACTCATAAACTATAGCTTTGAGGTATGGTACAGTGGTCTTTTTGAGAAGGAATAAAAGAACAAACAGTGTATTGAAATCTGGGAATGAATAAAGAGTGTAACAAAATTATGAGAGAACTTTCCACTCATCACTGAGGTCCAATCTCTATGTTCAAAGCTTTCCCAAATGTGCAATATAAAGTATAGACTCTAGAGAGGGTTAGGCAGAAATGAGGCTTGACATACCATGCAAGAAGCAGGCTGACAAGCACATTTACTTTGGAACCTGGGCGTGAGGTGTGGTCCTGCTCTGTTTCTAAGGGCATCAGGAGCATGTGTGGTTTCACATATGCTGGCTGCGTAGTCTCATCTGGAATGTGTTTGATGAACAAGGACTGGAAATGGGCTACAATAAATCTTGGAAATATTCTGTAGGAATAGTAGTAAAGTTATGGATTTGGCTTTTCAAGGGCTGAGCTGAGCCAAGTCTGGGAAGTGCAAATACCAGGCAAATCAAGAAACATTTTTAGACTGTAACAGTCTAAACCCTGGATCCACCCCTCCCTAACCTCATTTAAGGGCTGGCAGCTAAAGGGGAAGCGTCTGTACTTGGAGACTGCCTCCTTTGGGAATTTTCCAGTGAGCCCTTATCCTCAGAATGGGGTGAGCTATTCCTTCTTTATTATTGTGAACAATACCTTTCTTGAGTGATCCATAAACTAGTCATTGGCAGCTATGTTCTCTGCCTTATATGATACACAGCCCTATGGAGGATTATGTGTAGAATGTAGGTTTTTTTTTTTTTTTTTTTTTTTTTTTTTTTTTTTTTAAAAAAAAGGCAATATAGGTTATATATAGAAGAGTTATGTCAATTTAGCTCATAGCTGGGAGCTGCACTGAGGTTTGATGTTTCACATTTCCCCATGGATGTACTTTCCCTAGAGAAAATACCTTTAAGTGATATTGTTCTACAACAGAGGCAATGTCACCCTATGGAAGTACTTGGTACTACTTTAATAGCTTGGGCTGTTCAGTAGATGGTAGGACTGAACTGAGTCAATGTATTTTTGTCAGAATAACATTCATGAAAGTTCTGTATTGTGACCAAAGTCTTCCATGACAGAAAAGATTCATCACTGCTTTATAGGAAATGCAACAGCAAACAACAACAACAACAACAACAAACAACTCCAGCCCTAGACATTTCTGCATTTAGGGAATTCAAGAGTGTTGGAGGTGTTCTATGTTGACTTTATGAAGCATTTGCAAGATCCTCCCTTGGCATGCTCTGACCACTCACATAACATCCCCAGTGTGGTTCGAGGCCAAGAACATGTCGATGGCTAGAAAGTTTGATTTTGATCATGTTTAAAGGAAGTTATTTCAAGGCAGAATAATTCAGCCTTCTGTAGTCCCGGCATGTGATGAAATCTACTGTTTTTTCCTGACATCAGTTCTTAAACAGTGGATGAAATTATTTTTACCTAGAATTGTTTGGGCTTTACTACTTCAGTAGTGTTTAGAAATAAACAAAGGCCTAGAAGCAAAAATTTACAATAGAAAACTCAAATAGAAATAATTAGAATGAATTTTATGAGGACTCATGTCCTGGTTTATTTGCAGAAATCAGTTGGTCAAATAAATACGCAGTAAGCATCAGAAGAACATTTTCCAAGTATGTTTTCATCATCTACTCTTATTTTTTATGATCCTCTTTAAATTTTCAGGCAATCTTAATATGCAACACCAAGATTTCTTGAGTGCTTTGTCTAATTAGTTTGCAAAGGACTGACAGCTGACATGACTTCCATTAATCAGTTCTGATACTCTACATTAAATTTTCTATTACCCTGCGTATTAATTCATTGCTGAGAGGCTGTCAGGAAGTGGTTGAGAATCTCTCTGGGATTATACATTTGCTAGAAACTGAAGTGTAGGAAGATAATAAATCATGTGAATTTCTGGCGCTTCTCCCCCTTTGTCATTAGACTTTTGGAACAATTAATACTTGACAGTTCAGCCACACTGATTCAGTTGTTTTTCTTCAAAATAAAAACGAATCCTTTCATTTCATCTAACAGAATCTTTGTTTTTATGGATTTTTCAGCTGTGTTTGTAAACAGCTCTTTCCCCTGCTTAATCGATTATTTTCTGTCAGGAATATATATATATCTTTGTTCTTGATTTTTAAAAAAGGAATAATCAGAAGAAATGGTAAACTGCAAAAAGGGAAGAAGTATACTACCAGCTATGATAATCTAGAATTCTGTGTTTTTATCTCATTTGCTCAATACATAGTCAGAATATTCATAACTAAATATTTTTGTTTGTGGATAGTTTCCTACAGAGACTAAGGGCACTGAGAACTCAGCTTCATTGAGACTTAAATGCCTATCTTTTGAAAATTTCCTTCTTCAGTAAATGCAGGAAGTCACGCAGTAAAAATATATGTATTCTTGTGACTGACTGATGGACTTTTGCCTTAGAGAACTGATACCAAAGCTTTTCTCTCTTATCTGCTATTAAGATGTATTATCTGATTTACATCAAATACAACAGGGTTTCTTGGTTTGAAAGAAAAAAAAACATTTAGATTCTGGACTAATGTCCTGCACTCTGAGAATTATACTTTTTCCTCATTTTTCCTTATATAGCTAAACTACTAGTAAGAGTAAAGAGATGCTAACTAATAGGACTAAAATTTAGTCTTAGACATGATACAAGAGCTTTACTGTATGTGTATATTACATATTTAAGAACTTATAAAATATCCTTATTGTATGTATATATGCAGTCACAAAATTATGGTAATATATAGTATTTTTTAAACAACACTAGAAGAAATACATTTGGCAGTTTAGTTATATTAGGTAATGATAAATTTGTATAGATCTTCCTCTACTTTCACAGAGCTAAGAATCTCATCCCCACTGGCTACATTTCAGCAATCATGTAACATACATGACTCCTTTGGTGCTTGCACTCTACTTTTTGCATTTCCAATGACTGCCACTTTCTTCCTCACATTTCTGCTGAAATGAAGTCTCACTTAAATCAATGATGCATATACTTTCCAGTATTAACGAAAAAAAGACTGAGGGGTTGACCACTTAAAATCCAAGAGAATGTGTCACTTCTTGGCCTATTTTTACATAGCAGAACTTCTGGAGCATACAGATGTTTTGAAGGAAATAAGGTCCAAAAAGTACTCTACCTAATATTTCAGGTGCAAGTTTTGTATTCGAGTTGTAAAGGAGCTTAATACAGCCTAAACCTTTCAGTGCTTTGTAGTCTAATATTTCTACTGAAAACATACTATTTTATGATTCAGAGAGCAAGATGGTTGAAATTATAAAGTCCTTCATGCTAATTTAATTGCAAACAAAATTAAGTATTCATAGCTGAAACATCAAGAAACAATCTTTAAGAAATCCAGCAAGTTTAATATTTCTTATTAATTTAAGGAATCACTAGAAAAGTCAGCTGCAGTATAAATTGAACTAAATATGGAAATTGGTCACAGTCAATAAAGAATTTGTCAGCTGCAGAAAGCTTTCTTGAAGTATTAGTAACAACTATAAATATTTTATATATATCTGAACTGCTAAAAAGTTGAGGGCAAATGGGAATTTGCTTATATTTGTACAGTATGTAAAATATACTTTCACAGTAATATATAAATATAATGTAGCTGAAAAATACCACTTTTGGATATAATTAAATAATGAACAGTGTACTTACAGAATATAATAGGTCACCAGCAGATAAGGTTACTAATTCAGTCAAATATTGGGTAAAGATGTGTTTGCTGCTTCCCCAGGAGTAACATGTTCATTTCTGTGCGCTTTCAGTTGGAGTTTATACTCCGCTATGTGTCTTCTCTTTTGTCCTGTAGCTTGTCCTGGTTACTTTCAGTAACAGTGCAGGTCAAGTCTCCATGATGATGCCATGTGTAGTGTAGGTAATGTAACAAGGTAAATAATTTTAAAAATATCCTGGCTGCCTTTTTTTTTCCCCCTCTACTGAAATGGAAGCAAATTGAGAATATTTGTTGATTATTTCTGTGAAAAAAATTATGAGACAGTAGCTAGCATTTCTGTACATGTTACTTTATGTGACTGGTGTCACCCACATTTCGTCGATAACTGTACTTCACTACACAGCATGTAATCTCCCATCCAATTTTCCCTCACAGGTGACCTTACCAGTCACGTGGTGCCCATCAGGTGGCCATGTGCCCCTTGAGTTCTCCCACTCAAAGAGATGGGAATAGCATTTTCAGCTCTCTCCATGCTCCATCACAAAGCAAATCGAAGACACTGAATAATATTTTGGAAACAATGAGCTTCCAAGCTTCCAGTCCAAAACAGTGATATATTTGCTCTGAGTTCTTAGCATTTTTGAACAAGTTAATGGTGAAGGATAATTCTATTATTATCAGGGTTGAAGTGTTATCCTAAGTAGGACACAGTGTTTTTGGCAGAAAAGATAGGAAATATGGAATATTTCATTAAAATTTCCAGTATTTTTCTGTTGTGATAATGAAATGATGGGAGAACCCTCCTGTGTCTACTTCAAAAGCTGTGTCTTGGTTGGTTGGTGAAGTTCTCTAGCTTAGTAGATGAAGTTATTCCATATAAATGCCAAACATCTCAAAGGTAAGAAAACCAACAAACAAAAAACTCCCAAAACAAACACAAAAACCCCCTGTAACATTTAAATTGAAGAAAATGACATTAAAACAAACAAAAAACCCCACAGCTGTGACACTACGTAAGAAAAAAAAATATTAAACAATGAACATGGGAAATATTCACTTAGGTCACAGATTTAAAATGATACAGTCAGAGCAACAGTGTGACTGCAGCCCTGCTCATTAGCTCTGTTTTGGTTGCCAGCTTTGCTCACACAAATTTGTTTGATCTTCATCTACTTTTTCCCTACCATGTGAAATTTGTTGCCATTCATGATATTACTTATATAATTAAGAGCTAGTCAGAGTAAGGGCTTGAAATAAGTAAATTTCTTCAGTTTACGGGAAAATATCAAGACTTTAAGTAAGCCCTACCAGTTTAGAAAATACAATGTCTTTGGCAATCCTTCTGAGGAGCTGAAGTTACTTAGTATTTTGGATAGGAGTTCTAAAAATCCAAAACAGCTTACTAGGGCACGCATCTTTATGTGTAAAATGAAGACCAAAATAACCTGGACACTATAGTCCATTCTCAAAGCTTGGCTTATTTTTGTATTTGCACTGTTTCCTAAAAGCAAACAGATAGCAGTTAATCTCAATAAGATACAACTGCTAATAAAATGATATTAAAATAGTTGGCAGTTTTGGTAAGCAAAGTTTTGAGATTTACCTTGAAACAAATTTTCAACACTTCTTGCAAATCTGCAGCCTTCAGTGGCATAAAATACTGTTTTTGATTCTCTCTTCTCAGGTTAAGACACTTCTGAAATCAGATGGCTAAATGTGAAAGCATCTCCCACACGTTTCTATAGAGATCTTGCTACAAAAGGGAATCTGACTATTGAAATGCTCTTTGAAAGTGGATACCTTCATGCAAATAATTGGCAGTGTACAAAGGGGAATTGATAGCATTACAAGATTGAAGAGAAACAAACGGAGTTTGGCCTTAGCTGTGAGGAGAAAGCACTGCAGTGGAAGCTTGTCTTGATATAACGATCATTTGAACAAAAAACTTGAATATTAAGTTGACAATGTTTTTGATTGTATTAATGGATGTATTAAATATGCAGTTGGGACACTTCAGCAACATTTCTTCAGACATTTCTGGATCCTTTAAATCAAAATTTCAGCTCACTAATAAATCTACTCAAAAGCAATGATTCCAAACACTACAATGCTAAGAGGCGTTTTTGCCTTGAGATTAATGGAATTGCTTTGTATTACTTAGCAGCAATAAAGGTACCAAATCTTTGAACCAATAATGTAGAGCAGAGTTGCGGAGCCCAAGAACTCTGACTTCAGTGGGGCTCTGGGGTTTCTGTGTTAGAATCTTAACCACAGAGTCAGAATCTGATGAAGCAAAAAAGCATATTCAGGGAAGCCAAAATAATTCAAGGCAACAAAAATAGAAATGCACAAATTACCAGCTATAAAAAAACAACTATGATACTTATTTTGCCATCAATGCCTGTTCTAATTTTTACTTTCATGATTGCCTATGATGTCTACATCTATTATTTTCCATCTCTGCATTGTGATTTCTAAATGTAGCATTTTATTGAAATTCTAATGGCTTAGAGAAGCACTAAGTTATTTGATGTATAGTGGTGTTGAATTATGTGTGCAGATTTAGAAATGTAGATGATACACACATTTCCTGAAATAAAAAGGCCCCTAGATTTATTTTTCTTTTAAATGTATACATTACTGACTGTGTTATTGTTCATTATTCCAGTTCTTCTGGGAATTCTGGAGTCTGGAAGAGAGATCCTTTGATCAGACCCGTTTAAACCTTTCCTTCAGCTTTGTCTGCCCAAAGAAGAGAACTCTGAATGCCTGGAGAGACTGAAGTTCTCTTCAAAAACTTTTGGAACATAATTTGATTCTCTTAGAGCCGCCTCCATTATTCTCTACAAAAATAAGGAAAACTCCGAAGTATTTGAAAAACAGTGAAGTTAAACTTTGCTACAGTGGCAGTTGGAGAGATTTAGACAAAGTGCATTTTACGAAGAATTGTAAAAAAAAAAAAACAGAAACAAAACTGGACAGCATGCATAGTATGTATTCAGAGCTAAAACATCGTTCTTTTGCAAAAGTAAATGTAAAAGTCAAAACAACAAAACAATGTATAAACTACATATTTTTTTTCATGTACTCACAAGAATTTCAATGTAAACAATCATCTGGAAGAGCTGTATAACAAATAGATTTTGAAAGAATGCAGCTGTTTCTTAAATGTTTTCTCTAAGTTGCCAGAATGATGATGCTTTTTTTTTTTCATAGTACTTTGATGTATTCAAAAGCAATTGCTCCAGGGCAGACACTAAACAGATTGGGGTTAGATGTGAGCATACGTTTTCTTAAGGTCATTTAACCTGTGGCACCTCTGAAGAAATTCAGCAAGAGTGAGTTCTGGCATTTCTGTATGTAAGAAATATAAACATATGCGTATGTTGGAATACGTGACATGAGGGATCATCTCATAGAACCTAAGATTATTTTATCACCCTAAAATTGTTACGTTTATCTAGCCTCTAGGAAATGATAAAGGAGGAAATGTTTAATATGTTGGGGGTAGGTAACTCTCAGAGGGATGACTGTTGCATTTTTGGGGTAAAGTAACCAGTAACGACTGCCAAATATGAGTTTTTTCTGAATGTGTTTGTGATTTACTATGATAACCCACTGAATATCAGAATTCTAAAGTTTATCCTTCCCACAAGCTGTTCAGTCAGAGTCTTTCAGGCTCTTCAGTTCAGCTTGGAAAAAGGGAGATAAAACAGGAAGGACAGATATTTTTGCCAAGGTTGAGAACTGCAGAATGGCTGAGGTTGGCAGGAAGCTCTGTGTTCATCTGGCTCAACCCCTGCTCCAGCAGGAATCCCCAGAGCAGGGTGCTCAGGCCCATGTCCAGTCAGCTGCTGAAGATTTGGTGAGACTTACGCTGACTCTTCTTCAGGAAAGAAAAGAAAGTGAAGGAAGGGCTGTGATTATTCAAAATATTGTGGAAACTTTTCCTCTGCAGAGGGAAACAAAGCATGCAGTTAGAAGAGATTTCAGGATAGACTTGAGTTTATGTTAGGATTTGCTTGTATTGTGTGGCCATGTAAAGGGAGTTCAAAACTCCTTTGAATTACATGTATAGGCACATTATGGTTATTTGATGTTGCTTCAGCTGTGTAAACGGGGGTCAGAGGTTACAGTGGTGTAATCAAAAGAGGTTAAATTGTCACAGTTTAAGAAGATACTGAGCTACAATCATTGAAGCGAGTGTATGAGATCCTAATTGTCCACTGTCATGAAGCAGTTTAGCTGAAACCACTTTTGCTTTTCAGCTTCTTCTTTTTGGTTCCAAAAACTATGTTGTACAGTCTCAGAGCCAGAATAATTAATTTGTTTAAGGAGTTAGAATCATAGAATCATAGAATTAGCTAGGTTGGAAAAGACCTACAAGACCATCCAGTCCAACCATCCACCTACCACCAATAACCCCACTAAACCATGTCTCTCAACGCTGTATCTAAATGTTTCTTGAACACCTCCAGGGATGGTGACCCTCCCTGGGCAGCCCATTCCAGCACCTGACCACTCTTTCAGAAAAGTAGTATTTCCTAATGTCCAGCCTAAATCTCCCCTGGCGCTACTTGAAGCCATTCCCCCTCGTCCTGTCACTAGTTACCAGAGAGAAGAGGCTGACCCCCAGCTCACTACAACCTCCCTTCAGGTAGTTATAGAGAGTGATAAGGTCCCCCTGAGCCTCCTCTTCTCCAGACTGAACAATCCCAGCTCCCTCAGCCGCTCCTCATAAGCCTGTGCTCCAGACCCCTCACCTGCTTCGTCGCCCTCCTCTGAACACGCTCCAGGGCCTCAATGTCTTTTTTGCAGTGAGGGGCCCAAAACTGGACACAGTACTCGAGGTGGGGCCTCACTAGGGCTGAGTACAGAGGGAGAATGACTTCCCTACTCCTACTGGCAACACTATTTCTGATACAAGCCAGGATGCCATTGTCCTTCTTGGCCACCTGGGCACACTGCTGGCTCATGCTCAGCTGAACATCGACTAATACCCCCAGGTCCGTTTCCTCCACACAACCTTCCAGCCACTCTGCCTCAAGCCTGTAGCGTTGCCTGGGGTTGTTGTGGCCAAAGTGCAGGACCCGGCACTTGGTCTTGTTGAACCTCATCCCATTGGCTTCAGCCCAGAGATCCTGCCTGTCCAGATCTCTCTGTAGGGCCTCTCTACCCCCAGGCAGATCAACACTTCCTGCCAGCTTGGTGTTGTCTGCAGACTTACTGAGGGTGCTCTCAATGCCCTCATCCAGGTCATCAATAAAGATATTGAAGAGGACAGGCCCCAGCACCGACCCCTGGGGAACACCACTCGTGACTGGTCACCAGCTGGATTTAACTCCATTCACCACCACTTTCTGGGCCCGGCCCTCCAGCCAATTTTTTTTTTTTTTTTTAATAATGTTGGAATGAACAAAAGAAGCAACAGGATTACAAGTGCATTGTCTCTTTTTTTCATTCTTTCCCTACTGATTCCCTGAAAGAAGCCTACAATATTAAATATTAATAATATAAATATTAAATAAATATTAAAATCCCTTCTAATTTTTTAATATTTATTTTAGTATTTACTATTTTGTATTTTATAGATTTTTCCTAGTAAAAAGTAAAAAGCACCCATTAGTTTTACTTTCTAAAGGGTTATTTTTTATTTTTGGGATGCTGCTCATAAATGCATAAGGATTTTGAAATTTTGCATTGAAATAGGGAGCCTTCTTCTCCAGGTAGAAAAACATAAATCTGGCTAATGGCTTTAATACTTATCAGTGGAAGGACCAAGGGTTTCAGGAAACAAAGCTGGACCTTCTCTATTTTTCTGTATCTATAATTAACTATTTTGGAATGAAAAAAGTAGTAAGAAAATAAAATACCTGCTTTGCACTGCGCTAGAGGGTGGTGATTAGAGACAGAGAGAGGGTTCAGAGTTCTTACTAGATCTTAGTAGTGAAGACTCAGAAGTAAATGTCTAACTGAAATAGCTGCTTAGACACAATAAGAAGAGAAATACATATACTGAGTAAATCTTACATTTCTTCAGGTGCTGGGAACCTTGCATTCATGAAGCACTGGATGGTCCCTGGCTGGATTTTTCCATGGTACACTGGAAGATGTCTCTGCCTGCGGTGGGGTGGGTTGGACTAGGTGATTTTTAAAGGTTCCTTCCAACTAAACCCTTTTAAGATTCAAGGATTTTTATGTTGTGCAGATCCTATCCATGGAGGGAAGCTTCATCTTTTTGGTCATTTGAGATAATATATAAATGATTTACCAGAAAACAACTGAATTTGTGAAGGATGTTTCAATGAGAACTTAACGTTGCACTTTAATTAAAGGCAAGGCCACACATATTATGTAGTCATCCGCACCAATGGGAGCTGCCTGCAGGCTCCTCTGTGTCAGGGAGCTGAGCTCATCCTGCAGCCAAGGATTTGAGCAGCACGATGCAACCTGAAGGCTGCACTGGAACTGCAGCACAGAGCAGCACAGGCTTGTGCCTCTCCAGATTAGCTGTTCTGTGAATCACTGGGTCCTCAATGTACAGTGGTTTTCCTGACTGGTTCAAAACAGGACCTTCCCTACTGTATTAGCGATCAGAAAGAAAAGGAAAGAGAGATGATGATGTAGAAAATGTGACCTGAAGCATGAGAACTTGAGGTTGCTAGCATAGGAAAGATAATTAAAATCTGCAGTTGTGTTTAAAATATGACATGTTTGCAACAAAATATTAACAGATTAGTACTTACAGATTACAAAATGTACATTATGGGCTCATTATTCCTATGTCTCTATCATCTGAAAAGATGAGACTGATAATAGAAATGGTGGTGAGAAGAATATGTTACTACCTTGCCAACAGCCCATTTTAAAACTTTCCTTTCAGAAGCTGGTTTCTTCTGCATTCTCCTTCAATTACCTGGAAACCATCATGGAGATACAATTATACTTCATTAGGGATCCATGAATCCAGGAAATGAAACAATCCATTCTTTTTAGATTCTGCAGACAGCAACAAGAGATGTGCTCTGTGGATCTAATCTGTTTTCCTTATGTCCCTGTCATGGATTGCAGGTAATTGTTACAAACTTTCTCTAATGGTTTGTTTTAGCCATATTTTCTACTTACATGGAAATGAATCAACCACTAAAAGTTAGCATGTTGGGTTTTTTGGGGGGTAAAATGCTAGCATTCTGTAAGAAGATGAGAAACAATTAGCGTTACAGGAATTCAACTTGCTACAGTGGCAAAAGACATCAATAAAGTTGTGATTTATAAACTTCACAGGATAAAAAGGAAAAGCGTTCGACTTGCACTTAGCTTTCAGCAGATTGAGAAAGCCACAGACTAACTGGCAGCAAGTAGATCTTGGAAGTAGTTCACAAAACTTGAACAGATTGTGCTAAACCTACTGATTTTCTGCAGTCATGAAGGCCTTGTGTTTCTTTGTTTAAAAAGAAATAAATTTCTTTTCCAAGGCTGAATCATTTAAATGAATTTTCATGGGTGTTTTCAGACACTAGTGCTTCAGAATAATGTCCTTAACTAATGTTTTCTGGAAGGAAGACAAAACAGAATGAAATTAGAGACATTCAAGGCTTTGTCAGTAATAGTTTCTCTAACTTTGAGAGCCAACAGCAATGGGGTTTCTAAAAAGCTCCTGAGTAAATAGAAGCTTCTGTAGAAAGTGTCACTTTCAAAAAATCTTTAACATTTCTAAAGAATGTAAAATACATATTTTCACATGACTGTATGAAGAAGTGACTGATCTATTGTTTATCCTATGTCATATCCACGTGCTATTGGCACTGGTTGAGTTTTCAAGCAGAAGTCAGGTACACAGTATGCATTTAGTGCTGTTTATATTGCTAAGTGGGATTTTTCAGGTGAATAAGTTTAAAAAAAATAAAAGGAGCTTTTTCATTTCATCATATGCAGATTTTGAAATGGATGTGTAGGATTTCTTGTCACACAGAGAACTTGATATATTAGTGTATCCAGTAACACAATAGTTGAGCATGACACAGGTAACTAGGATGCAGGACAGCAAATCAGGGCTGGTTTTTTTCTTCACATTCAGACTGCTTACTCAAACTCGTGCATACTTAATGAGAGACCTGACTGGCAATCATGCTAATGTCTTGATCTCAGGCCAGCTAGACAGAGAGTAGCATCAGTGCTCATGTCCTTGATGTAGACTACACAAAGCTGGGGTTTGCATCTTGGTCTTCTCTATTAACAACAAGTACCAGTTCTGTGATGAGCAGTCTGGTGTTCTGTCTCCTACATCAAAAGGTTTTGGGTTTGTCAATTTCCAGAAATAATTTTTTTTTGAATCCTGAAATTCCCACTGAAAGAGAAACCACATCCTTCTGCAGGTGCAATGAGTGGTTGCATCTTGCTAAGAAACAACTGCTGCAGATCTGGTTGAAAGCTGTGAGTAGGTTCTTAGCACATCCGCAGAAGGGAAGGAGCTAGAAGAAAAATGTATCCAGTGAGAAATCTGATGTGGCAATGTGCTACAGAGCTGAGAAATATTTTAATGATACACTTGGAAAAATTGTGCTGTTTTCTTTTTCAGCTGGAAAAATATGCAAAGAAAAGGCTAGTATTTGTCATTAATACTGATGTCCTTAATCAGGAACCTTTGATCACTCTTTTTTTTCCATCTCTCCAAATCTTTTCCTACACCTATCTTTCTCCTCTACATAAAGTGTATGTCTCGATTCAGTAGAGTAGTTTAAGCCCATATTTAAATCCCAATAACTGTTGTCCAACAGCATGCTTAAATAAAAGGATATTTATGAATAGATATACTGGGCTAAATCAGCCTTTTGATAAAGAAAAATGAACAAAGTTGATGTTTGTTCAATGAAGTAATGCAAATATCAGTGAGATCAAAAACTGGAGAATGGAATTAGACTCTTACAAGAAAGGCATTCCATTATTTTCCTGAAACTGCTGTTTGAGTAGACTCATTCCAACCTCTTCTACTTGATTAGTCATTAGTTTTCTTTGATAAAAGTCATTACTAAGCATCTTAATGTTACCTCATTTCTACATGAACAGAATTTTATAGCAGCAATATATGGGTTTAAGTTCCTCTAAAAAAAGGAAAAAAATAAAGAATTTTTCAGTACAGAAACCAAACCTGATATCTGCATCACAAAAGAGCAAAAGCAGCTCTGTTTTGTGTGATATCTTTGCATTGTTCTCCCACTGTGCAGCAATACAACGGCAAGATTTAATAAATTGCAATAGAGGGAAATATGTTTTCAAATGAGATGTTAAACTAGGTATGTTCTCTAGTTATGTAGAAATGAGGGCATCACAGTCAGATTTTGGACTACAGTAGCTTATACTTTACTGCTGTTTTTACTGTTTGGTAAAGCTGAAGTCTCCATGTAAACAGAGGAGGAAACACCAATGTTTTTGGCACCCAGTGGAGAGCTGCCTGCCTTTAGGGTCTAGGGCTGGCTGTACTTTGGAGATATGTGGGACAGAACAGATGGGAGGATACAGTCTGAGTTCTGAGTAGAGACTTATGATTGATTTGAGAGAAAGCTTTTGGCTCTGAGCTTACAACTGTTTTGAGTTGCACAATGGCATTATTTTCTTTAAAATATATAATTATACAAATTGTGAAGATCTATATTTTTTTTCTGAACTATTAATATCCATGTTTTTAATTATTCTTGGTTTTTTTTGATTGGTTAATATTTCTACTTCAGTATTAAACTATCCACTTTCACTGTTAGGGTGTCTTTGAAAAATGGACGTTGTTAAGTGGCATGCTTAGTACATTATAGTAGTGAAGATGTTTTTAAGGAATATGCTGTAAAATAAACAAATAACTTTTAATTGAGGATGCTGTCAAGTGGCAAATTTATGCACTTATTTAAACTTCTTAAACTGCGTTTTATTGTTTACCAATACTACAAAGCTAACTTGGAAGAATCTGGTATGTGCATTTCATCACATAGCAACAAACGTGTTTAATGGGGAAGTTTATATGGTGAAGCTGTCGAGAACTCAGTCTGCTCAGTACAGTGGTGAACATATCTTGTCTACAGGAGAAAATAGCACAAAAAAGCTTCTCAAAAATCAAAGATAAACATTTCTAAGGGCTGCCAGTAGTTTTGAAAGGATAATGTGTATTCTTAATAATGTGACAAACACACTGTTCAGGTTATGGTTTGGAGTCAGACTTTAGCAAGATTTTTAGCTATCAAAATTCCCTAGTGTTCTACATTCAATCAAAGCCAAGTATATTTTTCACTGATAGTGAGAAACAATCATAGACAACTTTTCTTTTTTTCCTAAGTTTAGCCAGCAAAGTTGAATGTTGGTTCATATCTTTTGATCTACCAGTTTGGCAGCATGACAATAATAATTTTGCATTTATTTAAGGCTTATTTTCATTACCGAATAAACATTCTCATGATGCCTGGATTGAAGGTAGAAAATGTTAACTGAACAATAGTACAGTAAAACTGAGCTATTATACATCTGAGTCTTCTCTTCTGCAAGAACAGGAATTACCAAAATAAAAATATTAAAATTTTTAACCCTTCTCTTACTTTTACAAAGTAGTAAGCTTTGTATACTTTTATAAATGAAAATTTTGCCCTTAAAGTTAATCTCTACATTTGAATCAACAAAATTGGAAAATAGAGGCAAAACAAAAAATATATTTACAAGGGACGACTTTTTAAAATTTTTATGAAACCTGTCTTAACATGTACGTAAATGCCAGGATAAAACCTCCGAGTGGAGATAAAATTATAGCCTGGAGCAAAATAATTTCTTGTTTTGGATTTGGAAAATCATCTTTTGAACTTCAGAAAAATTTTAAATGTTTCAAAATTTCATTTGTTATCTCCCTGGGAAGATAAGCTCTTGTTTAAGAAAAATCTTTCCCTTCTGGATACTGCTAAACCTCAGTTTCGTGCTATATTACATTGGTGAGATGGAGGGAGAGTCAAAGCTGCAAGAAAAGTTTCAAAAGTTTAACATTTAAAATTGAATCTCAGTGAAGCAGCGTTATAATCTGAAAAAGCGTTGAAGAAAGTGTTAATAAATAATAGTCTATTACAATTGGTGGTAAGTTATTAAGATTTCATGAAAATATCGACCAGACATTTGTCACAGGAATGTAACTATATTCCCCCCCCAAAAAATGAGATAATATGAAGTGGTAAACTATACTAGAAACACTGAACCAATAGAAAATGTTCTGTAACAATTAAAAAGTTTGAATCTCTGTGTCAAAATAGCTTTTTTTTACAAGCAACAGAGAAATAGAGATGTTGTACTGAATTTGTGGAATGATGATGAAAAATACCTGAACATAACAGCTAAGCAACATAATGTTCTCTGAGCCAACCACCCTGCAGTTCTACTAATTAAATGTATGTGTATGGTTTTAAAAGACATATGATGAGAGCAGACATATTCTAATCCAGAATCATTCACAGTAAAAACTTACAGCAGCAGCTACTCTTACCCTGCTCTCGTACATTCACAATTGTGTCTCTTTCGTTTATTGTTTTGTTGTTTTTAGGGTTCTTGTGAAATTTTGAGAAGAAATTTCACTTGACTGAAGACTTGAATGATATTTGAAAGTTATGGACTAAATTTACTAGTCTACACAGAAGATCATGATAATTTTTAAAGCAAACTGTCTATTAATCTAATGAAAAAATATACAAAAGTATCAAAGTAGGCAGTACGGAGACTCCTAAGTGGTAAAATGGCTACTATCAATATATATACACTTCCTAAATTTCATTTTCCAAGTCTGTATTCACAAGTATCTTTCGCTGGCATTATGTTCTTGTGTTGGTTGGTACCTTCTCTCCATGAGCCTTATCTAATAATATTTTTTTTTTGCTGTACAATGCTAACAGATTTCTAGTCTCCAAATTGTGCAATGAACTTCTCTATCAGTTTCCTTTCCCCGCATTCTTTTTGGACGGTTCTTGGAAGAAAACGAAATAAAAACTATTAGTCAAAATGCAATTTTATATGAAATGCTGTTTTCAAGAACGTATTTAATAGAATTTTATTTATGTAAGTAGTAATGGTTTTCTGATTTTCCTTTATGCGTTTTTCATTATAATTGACTTTTTTTTTCCTTTCTTGATATATAGTACTAAATTTAACTGCTGGGATATGCAGCCAATCATAATGCATGTAATTAAAAAGATAATAGGAAAAGTCTTTATAAACTTTGTTTTGACTATTATCTAGTGAAGCATTAATATTTTGAAGAATATCTGACATCTTATTTTTCTTAATAAAAATTAGCATGAAAAGAGAAAATGTCCTTATTACTCTGCTCAAGTGCCAATAACTGTAATTTCAGTAATGAAAACTGACAGTATGAGATGTTTTTATCACACACAGCGTGCATAGTTGTATTAGTTTGTAACATGCAGAAATGAGTTTGTATCCCTTAAAATACTTTACAAACTATTAGTTGCACTCACTGTTAACCTCTGTGTTTCCAGAATCCTTGAAAAGCCAAGCCAGTAGTCAGAGCTGACCTTGAGCACCAGCAACCCAGTGTCTTGGGAGGAAGAAGAGGTTGCAGAGCTTGAGTGCACTTAGCACCCTTCCAGCACTCATCATAATCTCTGAACTCACCTCTCTGATCCTAGCCCAGTGTGCACTCAAGGAGCCCAATGATATGGATATCTGGAAATGAATCGGCTTTCAGTGTTACCTGCTGACCCCGCAGGCCTTTATGAGACACTTAGCATTTCTCAGGCTTGGCATGTGCGAATGCTTCTAGAGGACCAGCTCCTTTTACCAGAGGCTACTTGGCTAGAGCCTCCATCTGCCATGTTCTTGGTGGGTGATATAAGTAGGCTGATCACCCTTGCTCTGGAAGCAACCCACATGCTTGGCTCAAAAATTACCCAGCTATGTAGCATATGCCAGCAGGATTTGAAGAAGACTCTTTCTGAATTAAGGATAAATAGATTTAGGTAGAGTCATCTGCCAGGACAGCAAGTCAGCAAGCAAGAAACTAGCTCTCCTACAATTTATGTCTAACAAAAGCCACATACCTTTACAAAGTGTTTGTCTTGGCTCTTCTCATTTGCAGAGCAAATTTGGCAAGCAGTTTAGGTAAGTGAAATACCTTACTGAATACATAACACTCTCATGATCTCAGTGCCTTGTTGCTATCCAGAAACTGTGAAATATCTAACTGAGAAACATTTGACTTTTTCTACGCTGCTAAAGACACTCATCGCAGGGAGAAGAAAACACGAATAACAAGTATTACCAAATGGTTCTTGCCTGTGAACACTTGTTCTGTTGAGAATGCAGGAATATCTTGCTTCCCCTTGCACAATTTTGTTATTCTTTCCTAAACATTTCATGGAAATGACTTTGAGGATTATTTATCCAAGAATATATCTCAGGTCTTCCTCAGTCCTTTCTCATTGAAAACATTTGTCTCAAAGACTTGGAATGGTGGAATGTAGAAATCTCCTCTCTCTTTTTCTTACATAGCAGCCCAGGTGATGGTGAAAGCAGGCAGCTGAAGAAGAGTGGATTTGCAATGGAGTCAGTAACACTGAATCTAGAATGTATCCTGGCTATTGGTTTAGAAAAAAAATAAGAAATTTGCAAAGAGAACTGAATTTATGTCTTGTACCTTAGTCATGGTCAGCTGCATGCAAATCTAGTACTTTATCAAGAAATCCTCTGTGTATTTACTTCCAGATCTAAACTGTGCTATTGATACTTCTATTAAATCTGAGATTTTTCTTTAAGAAACACTTCTGAGAAGCTCCATTTTCCTTGAAGCACACAAATGGACATTAATTGTCTTGTTATCCCTGAATTCACTGTTGCTTACATCCTGTGATAGTATTCATGACTGGCCACGAAACAGACAAATGTAGGATTGGTTTATTATTTTTCCTGTCTACTTTTCTGAATTATCACTGCAAAATTGCTGCTTTTATGCTTATAAGGACATTCTCAGTGTTTGAAGTGCCTAGTTTGTACCAGATGTCTATGCTGGTTCAGGTTTGTTAAATTTTTTTCCATCTTACTCTTATGGCCAGATTTGAATGGAAATACTTTTTTTCAGAATGTTGGTTTAAAATTGGAATTTTCCTGTGGGAAAATCTGATATTTCAGATATGATGTCTTCTCTAACCTGGAAAAAGAAAAACTGATTTTGTTCATCAGCTGTAAAAATCTAAAAAAAAGTTCAGATTTCTTTTAAATTTTCACTTTCTAATAGGAATCTTTCAATCTTTCAATCTTACCAAATTAATATCCAGCTTGGCTGATTATATGTCTTTGATTTGAATTTTGTCTTAATTTTTTGGTACTGTTATACTTCAGAGGAGTTTTTCATTTAGTATCTCATGATCCTATTCTTTACCGTGGGCTGGCCTCTCAGGGCAACTTCTGTTGTTCATGATGTGGAAAATCTCACTACAGGTTGGTGAAAAAGCCAGAATACCCTGAGATGTTTAAATCTGGTTGGAGATCTTTTACAGAGGAATGAAATGATAACGAAAGTCATAATACTATTCCCTCTGAAGTGCTATAGCAGATCAGTAAAGAGACAATAAAGACAGAGAAAACTTAAAATGCAAAATTTTAATGCAACATGAGATTGGAGGATTTCACACCAAGATTTCTCACACTGATTATTGAATTCAGAGAGGAACTGGAAACAATTTAACAATAGCTAGAAAAAAATTGATTCTAGAGATCTACATTGTATAGCTTGCTAAAGAGTCTTGCAGTTGCAAAATTCTGTTTCTTGATGGAGAGGAGAAAAAGCATCTGTAAGCATCTATAAATTATGTTGGCCTAAAAAGTAGTTACAAATTTATTTTGTGAGGCTTTGTTTTGGTTATGGTGGAGTTCTCCTTCCCATCATGCAACTGTAAATTAGATAGCAATCAGCTATTCCTTTAGGCAAATCTGATAAAACTACATTTAACAGATTGATGTTCAGTTTCTCTGTAACAGAGCTATTGGCAAATTATCGTGTTATTTATCCTGTTTACATAAAAAGAAGAGAAGATGTCCTTCCCTTACTGGTTTGCAATCATGTACTATGAAGAGGAAATCCCTGGGGTTTGAGATAAAAACTTATTTTGTTCTCTTGTGCCTATGCTACAATATCTCCCTTACAGAGGAAGATAGTGACCTTTTTAAGCACATAATTGTTTGTAAAGAAAGGCTGCCTTCACTTTTATTCTAAGGCTGTCAGGCAAATCTCAAGTCCTACCATTTTGCTAAAGTAGAGGAAATTCTGTAGCTGCAGACCTGCCTCCTGGATAGTGAGGATGAATGTATTAATTCTTAGAGTTGTTGGATGTAAGATTCTGGAAACAAAAGAATTATTATCATTAGTAGTAAAAATAAGTATGTTGCAATATAGACAATCTTTACCAGTTTCCATGCCAGTGCTTTGATTTATTTCATTGATTTTATTGACTACTTATGGAAGAATTATGTAGTAAGTAATACTATATTGAGAAAGATGTAGATGAATACCATTTTTTCTCCTTTCATTTCTGGCATTTTTTGTGAACTAGTTTTTTGTTAAAACTTTTTTTTCCACTTTCAGTTTGCTTCTGTGTCTCCTCGGGATTTTTTGACACATTTAAAAAGAAGTTGTCAAAACACGTATGTTTAAACATGAAAGATACACTGCTGTATATCCTTACATGCTAGAAGCTCTTATATAATAATTCATCCTAAAGAATCCTAAGAATAATTCATCCTAAAGTTTGTGGCCTTCTGAAATACCCTTGAGCATAGGATTACATACATTAGACATTTATTTGTCCTCATGTGAATTGGCATGAGGAAATCTCATTAAAAAAATGGGAGGTAGAAGAGCACATGTGAAGAAGACAACATCCCTGAGGAGGTAATAAAGATGTTCCATTTTTAGCCCACATAAAATGTCAGAGCCATCTAGAAGGAGTCTTGCTTATTATTAAGAAAAAAATGCTTGAAAACTGCTGGAGAATTAGAAATGAATTTGTAAGATTCTATCTGCATGCTTAAGTGTAATTAGAGAACAAAAATAAAGCATAAATGATGTTTAATCTGTGTTCAGTACATACATACGCAATGCTAACATCATAAATGCAACAAATATTAATGAAATGGAAAACTAGGCATTATATAGGATAGCTGTGCTTGAGGAACAAGTAAGGCAATGCAGATGCTCCCATTAATCAGGGAAGTCCATGTTCCTAGTTATTCCTGCAGTATCATCTCTTCTGTTTTTTTTTTTTTTTTTTTTTTTTTTTTGTTATATTATTCTGAACATGTTTATAAGATGGATGCTCATTTGCTGAGTATTTCATTATAAATGAGCAAAGTTTTTGGCCTGGTCATAGACACACAACACTTCTGTGTTATTCTGTCTCAGTAACACTTTAACACAGGGCTGAAAAGGTTTTATGTTAGTCATGTTACTTTCTTGGGAAATTAATTTGCAGTGGGAATAATATTATATCTTTCATTCTTTCAGTACAATAACATGGGTGGCAGGCTGTCTTGACCAATTAAATGTCAGTCCATTTGAATCTTACACACACCTAGCAGTTTCGGTATTAGACCAATGTAATTTTAATAGGTGTCTTAGCAAAGACTCACAGAAACAGGAATGTACACTGAATGCGCCAAAGTCTATTGTGCCGTTTCCCTAATGGGGAAACTGTCATTGTAACTTCTTGGTTCTTAAATAAATGTCTCATTTTACAAAATACAGTTTTCCTCTCTCCACTGCAGATAAGACTGTGAATGCTGTCTGTGCATGAACTCGAGATAAAAAGGGAGAGCAAGAGCTGTGCACACAATTTGGACTGCCATTTCAGGAGGGATGAAGAATTGTATTAGCTCTAAGTTCTCTCCAGGAACTTTGACAGGGAAACAAGAGGTAGTGTGCCACATGTAGACACCTTAGCCCATCTCCTAAACTAACTTGCTATATGAAGCATGTCTACTCAATAGCATTTACTTTCACTGTGTAGCCACCCTTTGGAATAAATTGGGTAGAGTGCACAAGGGCTGTGAGGTCACCCTGAAGAATTCTGCCCAAGAATGCACTCCTTGTGCATTTTCAGCATTCTGTACTGAAATTGTATTACAGGTGAAGTGCCACCTCTTCCCATTGAGTCACCCCTATTCTTTGTCAATCAACCTCACTGGAGTATGTTGACGTGTTATGACACTAGTGATACATTTGGGCTTCAGCAGTTGTCTGCAAATCCATCTACTTTACTGAATTTGTTCATTTTCAAAGCAGGTTGCAAATGTATTTGCATCTGTTGGGTTCAAATTGAGATTTTGAAAAATATTTCAGAGGTCATGTTTGAATCAGAGGCTAACAAGAGATCAGGCAGGCAATGCAATTCCGTATATCTTCTACTGCTCAACTTCAAAAGCTGACCATGAGTTCTTAGCAAAAGTGACCTGGTCTGATTCTTCTTAAGCAGTAAGTAGCTCTCTTATTAAATCCTCTTCCTGACATGGTCAACAAAAGAACAGCTCATGTTTAGTTTTTCAGTTTCCATTGCCTTTGGTTGTTGGAGGGAATATTGATACATGACTGAGTTTCTAGAACCCTACTATACCCACAGAGTGTTTAATGCAGTGACTGACTTCTGCAGCATTACTAGTCCAATTCAAGCAGCTCATTGCTTATGAAACAGTGAATGGAAATAGTATTTCAGCTTTTATACAGAGTAAGAGAATCTAGAGCAAAGATCATTAGGCAGTAGTAGGAGAAACAATCATTATTTCTGAATCATCAGATATTACTGTCCCTTCACTTTTTTTATATTTCACAGCAAAAAAAGACATTATTTCTTCATTGGAAAAAAAAAAAGAGAGAATTTGTGTTATTTATTTATACTTCAAATGAGAAGAAAGGTAACTTCTCCCAAATTTAACAAAATGGAAATATGAAATTTCTGTAAGCAAACCATTGCTGCTTTATATTTTGAAGATAAACTTGAACATCAGAAAAAAAAAAAAAAACAAATAAGGTTAGCATTTTTTATTCACAGAATCAAGTAATCATTCTAGTAAAATAAAATCCCTAGCTGGTTATTACAGTATTAACAGACTGTTTAGGCCTGTAGAAACTAACTAAATAATAATAATTATAGATCTGAAAAAACAGCTCCAAGACAAAAACTCAGTTTATCCTTACTAGTTAATCCAAGGTATTTATTTGTTTGTGAGATATGTGCAGTTATGTGTCACATAATCTATTTAAGTTATCTAATTGTACATTCGTTGCTCTGAAAGTAATGTTTAATATTTATTTCCCTGGAAGCTACAGCAGATGAAAAGTGCACAATTACACTGTTTGGTAGAGCAAATTCTCAACTTCAAAACAGTATTTTTCAACATAGTCACCACCAGTAGCTATGCATTTTCTCCAGTGATGAACAAGAGCCTGCATGCTGTGCTCATCAAAATCTACACCAGTGGAGGTGACCCACTGTTGCTATTGTCACCGCTGAAGCAGTTGATTTGGATGGTGGAAGAATCAGTAGAACACAGGGCTACCCACTGCCTCGCTGTGCTCACATCCATTGCTTGGTCTCCATAAATGTTCAGAAAGTATTGATGAATGTCAACAGGTGCAATTTTATTTATGTGGAGGAATTCAATGATAGAGCTTTGCTTCATACACACTTCCATGTCAGAAGCCATTTTGTCTGATTGCCCCTCTGCTGCCATCTGTAGCATGGCAACAAAACATAATAGAATATTGGTGGGAAGTTTCAGCCTCTACTGCCACACCACTAACATCTGCCTCTGTCATCATGGGCTGACATATTAAAATAGGAGGCATTACTTTCAGAGCAGCCCTCATATTTGTTAATATCACATTTATATCACTTCAACATTAGCAATAGCTTTATGAATGTTTAACTTTGGATGTACCTTTTTTTTCATGTCAACAAAACTAATCTTCAAATTCATGTTTTGAGCACTTGAAGTGCTAAAGCTTTTTAATCTAATGAATTAATGCCACGAAAGCTGTTTGTCCTCTTTCATGCCAAAGCTAAACCATTACATACTATTCTACATTCATTTCTATTACATGACTAGTAAACCTCTTCTAGAACTGACTTTATGTTATTAAATGCTTTAATGCAGACAACAATACTTTATTTAATCATAAATACCACGAAGATGCCTATGAGGGGTAGTTAGATGCTGTTTCACAACATAGACATTGCCTTCTGTTTAACAATCTAATAGAGGTTTGCAAGCATATATTAGTTAAGCATCAGAAGGCCCCTTTGAGGGAGATATGGTAAGGAACATTATCCTTGTTATACAAATAATAAAGAGGTTTCAACTTGCTGAAAGTTACACAGTAATCTAGTTCTAGACATGGAATTAGAAATTAATTGCCCTGTGCTCTAATGATTCTTCCACTATCCAGAGTTGTATGGTGGTGATAATAAATAACAAACTAAATACACAATGAATAGAGGATATTGTGGAACAATCTGATTGTTAGTATCTGTCCTTGGCTGCTTCATAGCGGAGAGGTTAATTCAAATGTGGTGCTTTGGGTAACAAACACCAATAAGGGATAAATTCCTTTCTCAGTATGTGTTTGCAAGTCTCATTAATGATAATGGAAGTTATGTGCCTGCAGGAGAATGAAAGGAGAAGGCATCTATCATGTCAATGACCCATGAAGTAAGAAGAAATTATATAGTCTACCATAAAGACACTGAAGGAGTCATTATAGCCTATTAGGTAAATAATGTGTTTTTTAAAAGTCTCTACATAGAATATGCATGTAACTAATAAACTATAAAGCTCAGATGGAGCCATTGTATTATTATTGTATTACTGTGCTTTAAGATAGTAATTTACAGCTGAATATGAAGACAAAGTTTTAAGGAGAAAGACAGTTTATTGCAGATTTCTGGTGGCTGTGGAACATGTCCATGTATTGGAGTGTGCCTGTAACTCTCTTCCTGGGGACTGGTGACAGTAGGCACAGCAGAACTTCTGGTTGTTGACTTACAAATCTTTTTACAGACTTGTTACTACAATTTGTATTAAAAAAATCGTTTAAGGTTTGCAAAGGGGTAAACATTTTGTTGAGTCAGTGCAGTCAGGACCTTAAGCAGATTAGTTGCCAACATACAGAGACTAGATGTAGTAGTACTTCCGATCTGACTGAAGAAGTAATTTTGGGAATTTGTCATGATTGGAAACTATACACTTTACTCATAAGAGAGGATGCAGCAAGGTATTTGTTAATATAAAACTGTGATTTAATACAGCTTAAGTATGAATAAGACAGTGATTTTACAAGATTTTAGATGGCAAGGTAAACTTGACTGTTTAATGCACAGAGTTAAACATAGTCAACCACGGATCCTCCTGTTGAGTCATGAGGTTCAGAATGGACCTCCTTGCTTTCCAAACAGCTTGTACTGAAAGAGTAAGGAGCCTAGGTGGGGCTAGATTCAGTCTGAGTCCCAGACTTGGTCAAAGGTTTATGTTTAAGGGATTGCATGTTCAAAAAGATATAAACTTAGCAAGGCTTCCAATGTTTAAACAATTAGTCACTTACTGAGGATCTATATCAGTGAAGAGACCAGATGTCATGGCATAGAGAATCACTGCATCAGGTGTAGGAAACCTCAGCAGCAAGTGTAATCTTGAAAGGCATCCTTACTCAAGGTGAAATCCTGCTGTATAGTTCACAGTTGTACAGGAGAGATCAAGGGGCTCATGGGCTCATGGTTTACTCTTTATGGGTGTAAGAAGATTGACTCTTAGTCATATTGGATATCAACTGAGGTTTTGAACTAGATGTTTGTTCCTCAAAAATCTAGCTTAAACCAGAAAATGTTCAATACTGTGGTTACGTTGGTGCTGTCCCAGCTAGTCTTCAGCTGCTGAGCTAGATGCCTGTTTTTCCAACAGCTAGCCTGGGCAGGAAGGCAATCAGTATTGTAGTGAATGCCTGGCCCCCCAAAATTGATGGTGAAATGGTCAGACTGGAAAGAGGAAGGCAGGGGGGGCACATCATCATAGCGCCTCTCTAAAGGGCCTGCAGCTTGCATTTTGCAATACTTAGCTGATATAGAGCATTGAGATTGTAGTGTTTAGGTTTCCTAATATGGAAAGTGTAACGTCTTTGAAGCCTCATCTCTGAACACATTACATGAAGCAGTGAGCTGCTTTATAGCTAGCTTAAAGGAAATAGGAAGTCTAGAAGTGTTACTAAACTCCCCCTCATCCAAGAGTTAAAGCAGACTTCTGGATGTATTACAGCAAAGGTGATTTTTCTTTCTAGCAGCTCAGAATCAATGCCGTTTGGAAGATCTCAAAATAGTAAGACAGATGGGACGTGACACAACTTGTGAAGTAACTTGGCCGAAGTCAAGTAGCTGAGAAAAGAGTAGCAGATCCAAGAATAAAGTGCAGGTCTGTCAGCATCTGCTTTGTTGTACTATCTCATAGAAGCCAGTGCTTTCTAGTTCCTGGAGATTCTTCCAATATAATATTAACTCCAAGTGAAAGCTTAAAATATATAAATATATATATTTCATACTGTGTCCCATTCATTCTGAGTGTGATGTAGCAAAATAACCCCAGAAACAGTACAGGTAAGAAATTCATCTGCACCTTTTTAATGCGATAATTACTGCAAGGATGGGATGCTTACGTCTTCTCTTAGATAAATCATAACTGTATCTGGGATAGGTCTTACCTCTAGGGTAAAAGGGTTTGTATCTATTTAGATCTTCAAAAGAGAGCTTCTTTGCAATATGAAACAATGCAATAGTGGAAGTATGTTGTTTCTCCCCTCTTTGCAAAATAGTTGTGAATAATAAGAAAAAAACTGCTTCCAAGGTGTTGACTGAACCTCTTCAGCTGAAAGCAGAAGAAAGAAGGGAGAGAGAGTTGTTTGGCATCTCCCTCCTTCTTTGGCATTGAAGTCATTGTTTGAAGTCAGTCGAAAAACCTATGTTAGTGACTGCTATCATTGAAGTGCACTCTTTCCAGTATCTGGAAGTCCACCTTATTAATTATATAAACACTTATATTTCCATTATGTCTGTCTGCAAATTTTCTTCTGTCAGCTGGTTGAAACTAAGCAAATGTTGCTGGTAAAGCATCTGGAAATTGCCAGAAAATATGGAGGCAGTTACTTTTACGAAATTGGGGTGTGTGCCACTTACACATTTCTGATGTAATGTAATGGGTTTTATTATTATTATTATATTTTTGTAAGAAATTCTCAATAAAATAAATATGTGGGATTAACTTTCATCACAACATCTATGCCAGCATACTAAATGATTGTCTAGCACTACTGCACAGTCAAAGCTTTACCAGTACTATGCTGAAACCGAAAGTTTACAGCCAATTTGAATTCATCTGCACTGGCAAAATTGCTGCAATAAATTAAAAGAGATGTTGATTAATTCTGTCATCGAAGCTCTTCAGCATTTGAAAATTGAAGCTGAATCTTTTCTCATTAAAGTTTTGGAGAGGGTTTGGCATTAACTTCATCCAGTGAGGATCAAACCTTCAAGTAGTGTATTTCTTATTTCAGACTGGGAAGGTATTTTTCTTCTAATGGATTTCAGCTTATGAAATCTGTGGATTTCTACTTTTTTCTTTTTTTTTTTTGAATGAGAATTAGACAGTTTTGCCATGTGAGACCCATCAGATCAATAATGGAATATGTGAATGGTTGGTAATGATTTACCTGAATAGATGTTACACCCCCATCATTCCAGGTTAATAGACCTCCCATAAGAAATTGACTTCAGAACACCTAGGAATGTGATGTATTATCTAAGAAAAATTTTTAGATTCAAAATGACATGATAAGAGGAGAAATGGAAGGCAGGCTAAGAGATCAGAACTGTATTAGGATTTGGTAGAGGAAGGTGATAAGGAGACAAAAGTAGATAACCAAGGATATGAAAGAATTAATGAAGCTCAACAGGAAAGAGATTTAGAGAAAAAATAATGTATCAGTGTTTAAGAACCTTCACAATTTAACTCCCTTGTATGATTTTTCTGTTTAGAAAAAGTGACATTCAGTACCCTACCTAAGAGCTGTAACAACAGCAGTGGCAATGTCTAGAGATGAAGTCATAAATGCTTCTACAGAGAGATCCTGGAGTCCTTTTTGCCCTGTGCAAGGGTAATATCAAGAATCTTACAACAGAGGAAAGAGTATGGATTAAATTTTAAGACAAATTTTCAATTATTTATGAAACTGTATTATGAAACCAAGTTTTTAACCTGGTAGGGAGAGTTTCAGATGAATATTTCTACGTATGCATTATTTATGGTCACTAGGTATTAACAAATCTCCCTATTTATGCATTTGTGCTGTGGCCATGTTCAGAAATAATGATTTGCATGTGCAGCCAGTAGCCAAGTTTAAAGCAAATTATCAAGATTTTACAAAAAGCCCTGAGCTTTCGCAATGCCCACGAAATCTTGAACTGATATATTTATTAAATGCAGCATTTGCATGTGTGGAATATGGAGAATTTATTTTTCTAGTTTGCAGGTTGCCCATTAGGACCAGAGAAGAGTTTGACCCATCAGCTGTTAGTTTTCATCCAATTGGTTTGATGAAATTGCACCCAAATGAATGAAATTACATTGACATAATTTCAGTGTAAGAGTTTAATGATGTTTAGATAAAATGCAATGCAAATATAATTCTTATCAGTTAGTCTTATTGGAAAGTTTGTCATTGTGCCTTGATTAGTTTCTTTTCCAAGAACAGAAGAACCATTAATAAAACTTCTTGTTTATAAAAGTAGAGTTTAAAACCACAAGCAAAATATACCTGCCAATATTCTGCATAAAAATCAACTCAAGAACAAAAAATAATACATTAATAAACGTACATTTTCTTGACTGTCTTCAGCTGTATTTCAGTCATGATAACACATGCCATATAGCCCCAAATTCCATTTGTGCATTTGGAAATTGCTGTAATTTATCAAAGCTGCAACACAAGTCAAGTTCTGGCAACAGATGAGGTTGTGGGGATCTGATCTCTATTCACAGTATGTTTTGTTCAATATCAGCCAAAGACTGTGATTTTTTCCTATTAACACTGAAGATTTCTGAAGGCGAAGGGGAAATTAGCAGAATCTCAAAGGATAATTTTACCCGTGGTTTGACACTTCATTGAATTCTTTTTTGCATTTCCTCCTCCTATTTGAAATGACAGTGACCCAGTATCATATGCTACCAATCATAACTCAAGACCTACCCTGGTGAATCACTGCGCGTACGAGAACAGGCCACAAATTCAGTTTCATTAAATAATACATAATCTCACAAAGCACCAGATTTGAAAGAAAAATCAACAACTGAAGTCTTTGGTGTTATGGTCTAAATTTTAAGAAATAGCCTTATCATTAGACTATGTTATTCATTGCTTTGGTCATTCATTCCTTTTTTTTTTTTTTTCTCCATGTAAAGCAAACAGAAAAAGCACAAAGTGTTAGTACAAAAGTAGCAGTTTCCTAAATAATCTATTTCCACTGCACAATGGAACTGAAAAAGAATCACCTAATTTAGAAAAAAAAGTCATTAATCAGAAACTTCCCTAGTTCCCCTATCATCAGAAAAGGATACCCGGAGTAACCTAAAATCAGCACAGGTTAGCAAAAATTAAAAATTACAAGATGAGAATTGCTTGGACTATTATAGGATACAGATTTTATTTTGCTTTGCTCTTTTTTATGTATGAAGATGTTTTATTTGTTAGTTTGCTATTTATTTATTTACTGAAGTCATATTTGCTAGTATACTTTCAATATTTTGTTCTGAGAAAGTACCCCTTTTGTATTTTATTTTCTCTCAGATCCAGTCCTGGAAGTGTATCCTTATATTTTTTGCTGAAGGAAGAGTCTTGGTCAGTAATTGCTCTGATAGGAGGAAATTGAATCACTCTGATAAATGTTACCGGGATCTATTCCATTTAATTCCATACCACTGCAAACAGATGATGGATTTCCTTATAATGTCCTTCACTACTACTTCAGAGCAATAACTAATTTAATCTGCCACTAGATGTCATTCCTTTTTTGTGCAAACACGAAAAATATAAATTTCCACCCAAAAATCAGTTAAAAACATAAGATTTAAAATGAAAGAATCCTTATGATGTATACATACATAAAACTAAACTTTTTCCTTCATTATTTTCCATGTATGAGAAGAGTGCTGTAAGCTTATTGATGACTTTCAACAGATAAAGCTGTATTTAAAAGTTATGAAATGCTTTCATACACCCAAGCAGAATGTTGCTGCATTGTTTTGATAACTAGTGAATTGTGATATTGGTCCATTCCAGTAGTACTGAAGTTCAATGAAATCTATTCTTGTATTAATGCAGGCCCAAGTCCTATCTCACTGAAACGCTGCTTTTACTTGGTATATATCACCTGTCTGCTCTGAACCGGTTTCCTTGCTGCCTTTTCTCACAGCCCTTCTGATTTTTTGAGGTTTTTCTTCATGGCTACCCAAACTTTTCAAAGACAATCCAATGAAATTCAATTTTTGTGGGCCAAGTGAAGCCATATCTTTCTGATGTTTTGTTTTTTTTTTCCAGAAGAAGATTTCTGAAAGATCCAAACAGTCTGTGAGAAAGTTTTTGTTACATAGTCTTTGATATCAAAGTCTTTGATACTCATAAATTCACATTGCAAAAATGTATTTTTATTTTTTGGAAAAAAAATTTACAAAACATAGTTTGTATTTCTTTGCTTAGCTATGATTAAATAATACTAGTTCAAAATACAATACAATAATAATAGGAAAAAAAAGATTGCTATCTGTGCTGATGACTGGATAGCCTTTAGCAAATGTTTCACTGCTCTGGTCACAGTCTTTCGTTAAGGGTTCTGGGCAAAGATACAACACCAGTTTTTCAAGTATGCTCTGCAATCATTTAAATAACATGAAATGTAATAAAAATGTAATCAGTGAAGCATGACAATCTACACCCTCTATTTTCTGTATTCTATGATCACAGCAAGGGAGATGACTTTCTGATGCTCTATGGAAAGAAGCATGGATTTACAATGAGAAATATAGTCATTGTTTTAATAGATGCTGACATTTTTTGAACTATCATATTCTTTTGGACCACAAAAATTTACTGTGATACCATTCTGTTAAAATATTAAGATGCCATGTTGTTGGGATGTTAATTACATAACACTTCTCTTTGATATCAAATATTGATAAGCTTCCTTTAAAATCCACATCATCTTTATTTTAATCTGTTTTATTAGGCAGCAGATCTTATTTCAAAGTATAGCAAACTGTTAGAAATTCCTTCTTTGTTTGCAGCTAGGTTACTTAGTACAAGATCCACAATGTTCCAGATTTAGCCATAGTATAAAAAAGTAGGTACGTCTGTAATACTATAAAGTATTTGTTTATAAATATAACATTTAAATATTGCAGAAATCTATAACTTTTGTGCTAGCTGTGTCTTGAAATATGACTTTTTAAAACATTTTCTTCCTCAGTGCTGAAAAAATTCTGTTCTGTTGTTAGAAAACAGCTGTAAGTAATGAAGAAACTGACTTTGAGCAAAGAGAAATTGAACAAATCTCAGATTTGCTGTGGGAAAATCTGGTTCCTCAGCTGATTCCTTCCATAACCACTAAACCTGCTCCCCAACTTAATGCAATTTCTTTATTCCCTACACGACAGTTGGTAGATGCTTTATGAGTCACTCAACTATTCTTTAATTTCATTTGAGTACAGATTTTACATGAAGCTTAGCTTACGCTGTGTCAGCTAGATCAATAGCCCATAAACATTCAAAATCTTTGGCTGGAATTGTCAAATACCCACAGGAAGAAATCAGCACTTTGAGGGCAGGTACCCTTGGAATATACCACGATTTTAAAGACATGCCATAATAACTCTTGTTCTAGGTTCCAGAACTACCAGTATGACCACTTTCTTCCTCTTCAGCATTAATACTGCATGCCAGATGTCATCTCATTTCCTAAAATGAAGATATTGGCTATTAAATCAATTCTTGATTTTAACTTACTATTTAAATAAATTATTTGCATACTCTCTCAGCATCAGTTAGCTTTCAAAATCCTGCTTTATGGCCATTAATTAGTACTCTTTATGTTCAGTACGTAATGTCCTTCCAATTAATGTGTGTCACACAGAGACATTAAATAACTCATAGCATCAGCCCTCAAATATTTCAGAAAATTTTCTATTATTATTTGTGGTAGCAGGAACTGGCCAGAAACATCGTGCAGTTAAAGAAAATATCTTTTACTGATCTTCTACTTCTACTATACTATCTCTTCTGCAGAAGAAATATTTCCCAGCATAGCTGAAGCAAAATACAGAGCTAATTTCCTTAAAAAATCAGCCAATCCATCAGCTGTGAAGAATTAATCTTTCCCTCTTGCATCTAATGCATCTCATGTTGAAGCAGTATGATTTCAGTAGCATCAGTAAAAGATGTAGAAGTCAGTTTTGTTCTTCTTTCTGGCATTACAGAAAAATATGTTCATTTCTTGTGGAGGAAAAGGCTCATTTAGGTAAACTACAATGATATCCAGCCCACAAATGCTTTTTCTTTTCCAATGGTTTCCTATTTCATCTTGGAACTATGGTATATGGTACATTTGGATAAACCACTCACTAGTATGCTCTTATTTCCCATGATTTTAATCTTTTTCCCTGTTTATATTAATTGTAAATTAAAGAGTGATGTGTGACTGACTGAGAGGAGTCTGTGTTTTTGGAAATCTTTGTAGATGCTCATGTTCATGTTTAGTCAGCCACATTCTGAAAGTATGCCACATTCATCCAATTGTTATCATGGTTGCTGAGGCATCTGTGTTTAAGAGATCAGTGATCTCTCCTACGAAGACAGGCTAAGGGAGCTGGGCTTGTTCAGCCTGGAGAAGAGAAAGCTGCGGGGTGACCTCACTGCAGCCTTCCAGTACCTAAAGGGAGCCTATAAACAGGATGGGAGTCAACTCTTTGCAAAGGTAAATAATGGCAGGACAAGAGGAACTGGTTTTAAGTTGAAAGAGGGAAGATTTATGTTGGATATCAGGGGGAAGTTCATTACCAAGAGAGTGATGAGGTGCTGGAACAGGCTGCCCAGAGAGGCTGTGGATGTCCCAGTCCCTGGAGGTGTTCAAGGCCAGGTTGAATGAGGCCCTGGGCAACCTGATCTAGTATTAGATAGGGGGGTTGGACCTTGATGATCCTCGAGGTCCCTTCCAACCTACACCATTCTATGACTATGATTCTATGATTCTGTGATCCCTCTAAAATTCAGACTGTGTCCCATTGAGGAGGACTATAGGACTAAATGGGAGCCATAGGTGTGACACCAAAGCAAGGGACTTGCTTTCTGGAGAATGTAATTCTGAGTGTAATCCTTCTCTATTCAAAGTTGTCTGTGAAAGGGTATCTCAAGAAACACACTGTTTCTTGAGGCTATATTGTGGTGACATGAAGATTTAAGTACTGGTGATTTCCACAGACTAAATATACTATTTTTAATATTAAAAGTACTTCACTGAAAACAAACAAAGAAACAAACAAATATCTCCATCATTGAGCATCACGGTAATTATTTAATCCCTTAGGCCTATTTCTGCCACCACCAAACATGGAAAAAAAGGTATTGCATACTCTTCCTCAAAAAAAAATTGGTGTTGTATCATTCGTAAAGGTTGAGAAAAATGTGTACAAGACCTGATAAATTGACTAATAAGACAATTCAAACTGCTAATCTCTGTTCCAATTGTGTTTGCTACAGGAAGGGCCAGCATCTATCCTCAGAGCTGGGGTGGCCACTCTGAATGCCATGTCTAGAAGTGCCAAACTGTGTGCCTCCATGGTCTGCTGCAGCCTCTCCTAATTGTGCAGGGTTTAGAGTTGGCTCCCAGGTCTGTGCAGAAAAAGTGTAGTCACATTAGTATAGTGTTGAACTGGAACTAGTAAGCCTTGGTAAATCTGAAAGCATTTCATATTCCTGAGTCTTTAGTTCATTCTTAAAAATAGGTTTTTAACCCTGGATCAACATAAATTCTGAACAGATATAAAGACCATTTTGCATTATGGTGATCCTTCCAAAATTAATTTTTAAAAAAGGACAGAAGAATAAATTAATTACTGTGTTAAAACTAAAAATTGATCCTGAAAAATTATTTGTTTGCAAAATAGTCATGTAATTAACATTTTAGGATTAATATTGTTGATTTAAGTTCTTAGAAATACTGAATATCACATTTTTAATTAATCTAGCAGTATTGACTTTAGTGACATACAGTTCTCATCGAAAACATAGCACTGAGATTTAAGAAAATTCTTTTCTCTGCAGTTTTGAAATAGAATAGTGATTTTTCCTCCAATCAATAAATACAGATAACAGACATTATTAATGGTACTCACAGAAACTACACATTTTTTACTTTGCATTAGCTGAAGATCTTGCACAATCTTGTTTTATTTAACAAGATCAGATCAGATTGCTTTTAACATCTACACAAGCTAAACCTGATGTGAAATGACTTTTCCAATTTTTCAGGTAGGCTGTAAATTATGAAGATGTGAGTACACAAAGGAAGTACTATATTTAATTTTATCAGGTTTTAAAGCAAGTCAAGTTTTTGACAACACCAGGGAGATGAAAATGAAAATTTCTTTAGCAGAATGCCATATCAGCATAATTTTTATCTCCTGTGTAGTCTATTGACTATAAAATATCAATCTCACATATCATTTATAGTGAATATGCTGAGGAAATTAAAGATATTCCAGTTTACAGAAGTAATGTGTGGTAAACAGAGAACTTTGAGGTGCTACAGCTTTGATTTATCTCTCTATATATCTTTTGCAATTTTATTTCTGCTTCTTCCATGATATTAAATGTTGCTTCAAAGAATACTGCTTTCATAAGCAGAAATATTTTGTAGTCTGTTAGAGAACAGTTATATTCTAACTTGCTCCGAATCAACAGTTTTAATGCATATTTCCTGCAATGCCTTTTTTATGTGTTCTTCACTGAAGAAGTTTTATAAGTAGGAGTTTTAGAAGACTGATTTAGCCAGTATTTCCTCTGCTATGATTGTATCAAATAAGTAATTAAAAAAAAAATTCAAAAGTTATCCAAAGCAGAAACCATAAGTCTCCTGCAGTTACAGGTGACTTTTTATATTTTCCATATATAGAGGATTATCACAAAGTTTGTCATGTTGTGAAGTCCTATCATAAACCACAACAATATAAAGACAGCCTTTAACTAAATCCAGTTATCATCTGCAAAAAGATTTTCTGGGAGATATTTATTTCATCTGACTTTTGATGTGACTAACATTGATGTGTATATCTGAAATATTCCTTCCAACTTTTCTTTATAGATGATGAAAAGAAAGAGGCACTTACAGGTGTGACTTGTACAACTTCTTTTAGATAACAACTTTGGCTTGAGATAAACTGTCCTAAGAGCGTCTGTTTGCTTTCCTTTGCTTCAGTGGGCTTTGCAGTGGGTCTTAAAAATGTGTCACCTCTACCCTTAGATGGTGCATGAAAGCAAGATGCCTCAGCGTATTGATGCTACAGACAGCAAGAGCCAACAAGTTTCCCAGAAATTTCTGTGAGCACAGCTACATGCTTTGTTTGAGGTTGAATTAGAAGATTATAAAGAGACTTTTTGATATTTAGATTTATAAATCTAGAAATATCACTTGCAGAAAACTGAAAACTTTCTAGGCTCCTTTACAGCATCAGATGACAGAAGTGGCTCTTTGTGAACTGGCCTCAATTCTATACATGTGAATTGTGTATGATGTCAGCATCACTGCTGCAATCAGTTGTCACACATTATGAAGCCCTTGTGTTCCTCAGACTGCATTTCAGTTGGTGTTAGAACAACTTCCAGTTTTGGTTTTAAGTGACACTGAAGGACAAAGCTGAAACCACAACTATGATTAAAGACGCATAAAGTAGTGCAGAACTGAGCACACAAAGGAATCAAAGGAATTTGCTTCTTAAGCTTTTTTCTTTCAAGTCTTTTTAAAATGTCTTTGATATCTCCATACTGAACTATGCAAATCTTTTTAAATCAGATCACATAATTATTTTTACTAAGTAGTTGAGAATAGAAGCTATTATGCCTCTCCATGTAGAAAACATTTATTATGCAGTAACTGTATGTAGGCTGTTTGTTTAAGGAAAGACCTTTTAGTCTTCAAAAAAAAAACATTGTTTACTGAGTTCGATTCCTAATCCCTTTACTTTTCTTTATTCTAAATGAAGTTGGTACACAGTATTTCTGTCTTGTGTATTTTTAATTATTATTATCTTAACTGAAGTCTGCCTTTCCACCTTACAGAAACATAGCTGATTTAAGAAAGGAAGAGAATACAAGCTCCAGAACTTTTTCCTACATACAACTAAATTACATGTTATAGTCATTAGAGAATTAGGACCGTATATTCTTAAAATGTCAGGCCTCACAAGTCAGCAGATATGTCCTATTGAGTTTAGATTTAACAATAATACTGCTGAAATGATTCCTTCTTCTGGATAAGCATCAATAAATATCTCATGATATAAGCCAGTATGCATTGTAAAATGCAATATTGCATTGCTATTACATTCAAATTATTATTCCATTCATACTATTATTACATTTTCTCTTTATGTACTATAGAAATACAGAAATTCTGCTTGTACATACATTGAAAGTTTAAAGGCAGCCACTAAGCTTGCTCTTGGCTAAACCTGTGAGGGAAACCAGGGAAAAGTTTGACAGTCATGTTTTCTATACAATATGGTTTTCACAGTAGTGGAAATGGGATACGTATCTGCATGTGTACAGTGTATGAAAACATACACTATGTAACTACACATATAATTCCTAAATTTAATTATGGAAAGAAAGATTTTCAGCCTACTTCTGGAAGGTATTGAAAAAGGACGTATTTAAGGGGAGATAAGTTAGAATTTAAATTCATATTTGAGTGGATACATTTAAAATGGTACATTAAGATTTCTATACACTTTGTATTTATGCAGTATAAAAGTACTTGTGGGTCTAGGGCAGAGCATTTCTTGTTCCAAAGTCTGGTAGTTCATTGGTGATAAGGTTAAACACAGAATTACTTTGTGAATTAGGTGTGAATTACTTTGACAGCATCAAAGATTGCTGACACAATGAAATAATAATCGCAAACACGTTTTATACTTCTATTTTGATATTCAACTGAAAGACACCACAGCATTCCAAATCTGTGAATAGTTACATAGAACAAGGAGAACATTTCTGTTTTAGGACCTGGGAACCTCACAAACCACACGAATCAAAAGGGGAGCCACATCATTCCAAACAGATTTGCAATGAATTTGCGAGATAAAAATCAAATGTATTTCCACAATACAATCATGTAGATCATATCTGAGTTTAACAGATGAAGTTATCGTCTCAGTGCATTGCAGCTCTTTCATGATTCCAAAGAAAGAGGATAGTGGCTGTGGGGAGATGAGAGAAAAAATAATGAATCTGGACATCATATTCTTTTTCATGCTTCTATCCAGTTATAGATATCTACCCAGTTAAGAGTATATTTCTCAGTCTGTTGGTACAGCTGTGTCATCAGCATGAGTGAATGTTGTGGTTTAACGCAGCAAGCAGCTGAAAACCACACAGCCCTTCATTCACTCCCTTCCCTCCCAGTGGGTCATGAGTGAGAACTGGAAAAAAAAAGTACAATTCATGGTTGAGATAAAAACTATTTACTAAGACAGAAAAGGAAGAGAGAAGTAACAGTAGTGATAATTATATACATATATAACTACAAAACAAGTGATACGCAAAACAATTACTCACCACCCATCCACTGACTGATGCCCAGGCAGGCCTTGGGCAGCAGCAGCCCCCTGGCTAACTCCTCTCAGTTTTATAGTGCTCTTTCACACAATATCATATGGTATGGAATATCCCTTTGGCCAGTTTAGATTAGCTGTCCTGGTTCTGTCCCCTCCCAGCTCCTTGTGCCCTTTGTGGGCAGGATGATACAAAAAGCTGAAAAACTGAAATATCCCTGGTTCTGTACAGCACTGCTCAGCAGCAACACTGGTATGTTATCAAAGTTGTTTTTCTCCTAAAGCCAAAACATAGCACCATACCAGACACTGTGAAGAAAATCAACTCTGTCCCAGCTGAAAACAAGAGAGTGAGGAAAGAAACTGGTTGTCCACACTCATGTTTTACATCTCCCTTCCCCTTTCTACTAATCCTTCTAGCTATGCGGGTTTCCACATTGCTCTAGTGCCTGAGTGCCTGCTCTAGTGCCTTTAAGGCACAGGAATATAAAGTAATTTGTGCCTATTGCTTTGCCGTTGTTATTTTTTTTTCTATTTTATCATCTTTTTTTTTTTCTTTTTTATTCTTTTTTTTTTTCCTGGAAACTAGAGGAATTAAATATTATCCCCTAATGGTCCTTAATGTGGTATATCTTAGAAGAAATTAGTCATTGCTCATGAGTCTGGGCTGCTTTCAATGCACGCATTCATTCCCATCATTTGTGTGCTCTGAAAGCACAACATGACAGACATTAAGATTTATTTTAAAATTATTTTTTTTCTCTTCTTCTATTTATTTTTTTTTCATACACATATAAAAGGACCAATAGTTATAATGAGTTACAAGCAGTTGGAAACTATTACTGCACTTCTTCTGCACTTCATGTCCCTCCAGTTGAAGCTGACTTTGGAACACGATCCACATACATTGGAATCTAGGTGTTTCATCAAATCATCATTTCATTCCACTGAATAATGAATACATTTCAGATGTGGCTGACTACCCTTTTAAGAGTTTGAATTTTTGATGGTCACTCTATGACAAGTAGAATAATGTGAAATACAGTGCTTAATTTACAGATTCATTACATTTCAAAGCTTAAAGAATGATGGAATTATTTGATAAATGTTCTGATAAAGGAGATAAAAGATTATTTTGTTTGTACTGCTAAGTTTTTAAGGTAACAAAACCAAAAGCTGATTTTTGTTTTTCATGAGGACTTTATGATAACTGACTAATTGAAGAGTTGAAATATGATGTAGAATTCTGGGTAAATTAATTAAAAAAATGTGAAAAAAACTGTTGACTCTCTAGACGCAGTAATAGACAAGGAACTAAATATTGCCATTTGGGAAAATAACGACAGTGTTTCAATACACTCAGTGCTGAATAGTGGCCAGCAAAGTAAACTGAACCACAAAAAAAGTTAACTAAAAGCAAAACAGAAATCACATTCTGATAGATCACGTAAAACTTGGGTCCCTGGCAATGATGTAAGGTTGATCAAACAGACAGACCAGCTTCCGTGTGGGGAGTGGCTAAAGGGATTACAATATTTAGTCTTGAAAAAATGAAAAAAAAGTTATAGAATTCTAAGGGACACAAGGAAGTTAAAGGGAGTTCTTTTCACTATCTATTCATGAGCTAGAATGAGCCCCTCTGAAATTAATCTGATTCAGGACAAGTTAAGATATTTCTTTGTACAAAGTGTAGCTGTGAAGCTCTTTGACATACAACACTCTGGATGCCAAATTTCTGCTTCATTTCAGTTGAGAAAGCAATTGAACAAATTCACAGACAAAAAGTTAATCACAGGTTAATGAAATAAAAAATCTCATCTCTAGGCTAGTTTTCCTGAAGTTTGATTGCTAGTGTCTATATCTGGAAATTGTCCTAGTCTATGCTTGCCCTATTTGTATATCTGTTCCTGGTATCTGCTATTGTCTATTATCATAGATTGAATCTATACATAAACTCACATTTCTTCTAATTCAGCATGATGATTTTGATGTCCTCTTTATTTTTATAAATTTCTGCAGTAGGAGTCTATGTGCCTGGTTTATTTTAGTCTGTTGACATCTCTAGATTTTTTTATTAAAAAAATTAGCAGCAAAAGTATAAAATTTATACTAGTCTCTTCCCAGAGACAAGAACAATATTAAGGATTACTTTATTACACATCATAAATATTTATATATTAATGATCACATACATCTCAATAAAGATAATCCCAATTCTAGATGACAAAAAGAAGTTTATAATTTTGATCTGAAGCTTCTGAAATATATGGATTCAGCTCTTGGTTTCCTAGGAAACACAATGGTACTTAGAGGTATTATAATAAACTGAAGGATACTTTCCCAACTAACTTTTGGCCTTTAACTGTGAATGGGAAATCTCTGTAAGGACACTTTTGTATCATTGGAATTCTTTGTCAGACAGAGAATGAGTGTCAGAATGAATGTCAGAACTTACTTGCTCTTATAATATGACTAACCTACAGAGCAAGTGCACTAGTCTTGCTTCCCAAATCATCCAGATAAAGAAAGCTTCTAGATATTATTGTTACTCCTGTTGTGCCCACGTACCACATTTCTTGCGACTGGAAATTACTTGAAGTGGCACCAGAGAAGACATGCAAGCACTCTGACAACAGTTTGGATGCTTGGCAAAATGACACCTCAGATGCGCATAACCAAGTTAGGACTTCCAATGTCCTCCAATGGTTTATACATGTATGTTTATGTATGTACTGATTTAGTCTGACTCTTCAAAGGAGCTAAAGTTTAGGATTTTTTGGGGGGGGAGGGCTATATTAAATGGCCTTATAGCAGCATACTGAATCAGCTAAGGTCATTGTTTAGTGAGATGTAGTATGAGAATCTTTCCTTGAGAATCTGATCCAAGGTATATGAAATTTTAGAAAAAGAGGAGGAGAAAAAAAAGGAGCATCAGGCCCAAGGAAAATTTCTCTTTTCAGGATTACTGTATTTTACAGGCTGATGACTGGAAGGAAAAGGAAGATGAAAACAACATTCTTCATGGGTCAGAATAAACCTTTACTTACATACTGTTTCTTCATGAAACTCTTCTCCAAATAGAGAACACTAAGAGAAATGTTAAGTTTCATTCAAATTCTATGTTGAATCATATTTTTTTTTTCCTGTTATTTCTTTTCCTAAAAAGAGGCAAAGAATAGCTTACAGACCTAAAGGTGATTTCAGACCCGTAAAATATTAAAGAGTGAGAACTTCACAACAGAGGAGATAATCCTTTGGTAAAGAAACCAGAAAACAATCCCACCCACAAAATCTCTTTATTTTCATAAAGGTGTAATTTGTTCATGTATTTTGCCACAGATATACAATTCTTCTGTCCTGTTGACATTTTATAAGCTCATTTATGTATACTGTTGGTAAATAAGAATTTATTTTTTTGAATGAGATATGCAGTAAATCCCTTCTTCATTTTTAAAGCCCTTTCACTTTGTTGTATTTATAAAACCAACACTGAGCTATTACTGAAATCGTTGGGAGCTTCACCATTTACTTAAAGGAAAGCAGGATTAGGTCCTTATTGATTCAGTGTGATTAATATGTATGGTGCTCCTGGAGCTAGTGCAGCTTCTTAAGACTTAATTTTATAGCTGACTGTAGGGAAAGAACAACAAAGATCTGCATTTCTTTGCATACCACTCAACAAATACTACTTCTGTCAAGTTTTCCTTTTCCATTGTCAGATCTAGACAGAGATCTTTTGTGATGAGGTTACTGATGCTGACATTAAGTGATCATTTATAGAAAACAACCTCAGTGTCTTCAACGCATCTTTAAAAACTGAAAACAATACATCGCTTCTGTTCTGAATAGAGAAGTAATCATTCTGTTTTATCTGTCTGTCAGAAAGAACAAATCCAACCTGCATTCACTGAGGGAAACTTGGCGAAGTGCGTTACTGCCCTGAGGCCTATTTTCACATACATTGAAGTTCTGACTATGAAGTGTTGTACAAAAATATTTAGTTTTGCATTGCCTTAGGGAATTGATTTTAATAGAGTCAGCAGGTAGTATTCTGTATTTCTCCATTAAAATGGCAAGTTTTCTGAGTTTATACATAACCGTGGATCTCTTTTATTAAACATGACACTTGTCATCGAAACATGACTTTCTGTGGTTTAATAATTGTATCTTTTGGTATCATTCTGTTATGATTATTAATTACATCCTCACTATTATTGAAGTAGTAGAGAAGTAGCATATAGTTTCTGAAACAAATAGCTTTTGTTTATTTCATGCATGTCTCCCTGAAAATTAAAGTATCTTGAACCTGTGAGTTTCATTCCTTCAGATAGGTACTTGGAATTTTCATCCTTGAATATCCTTCTTAGATCTTTTGGAACTAAACTTGAGACTTCACAGGTGCAGTCTCCAAAATCAGCCTTGGTGCTTCACTCTAACACATCATGGACCAGATTGCAATACTCTCAACCCACATCGAGAGCATGATTTTTTCTACATATATTCTTCATCTACTTGAACTTCTTGTGGAGTAACATGCCATAGCGTTTCACAGCTGACTGTAGAATGGCTTGGTCTGGTGTTTGGCCTTTTGAGTAGCTCCACGACTAACAACTTTCCCTGCTGTATTCCCCTAACTTTTGTCATTTCCCACATCCTTCCTCTCATATTAAAGTGCAGTTAAAACTAAGAATCCCTGTATGGGATTATAATGGCTGCCAACAGGCTGAGCAGCCCCGCAGATCTGTTGTTTAAGGGTTGATACATCTGCTACCCATTAGTAGGCATATACCACTTACCACTGCGATGTGCTTCTACCTTTATGTCTTTTTTATTCTTTTTGCTTTTTCAGGAACTTTCTTCTGTCAGATACTATTTGTGCAATTTTCACTTTCACTTTTGTAGTTTCTCAGGCTCACATTTCGTATTTGCTTTTGATGTAAAGGAATAATAGTAGGCTGTTAGTAGAATACTGTTAGTAGAATATTGTTTCAGGCTTATTAATATGTATGATGCTTTTTTTTTCACTCTCTTTTTCAGTTCTTTGAAATTTACTTCTGCAGTTACTTTTTGGCAGGCAAAGAAACGGGTGGCACCTTTAGAGTAGGAGCAGGGAGTAGGGGAGAATTTTAATGTAGAAAAGTCAAGCGTTGAATCATAACATCTGAAAAAGGAAGACGGAGTAATATGAAGAAAAACAATTAAATGTCTGTTGATCCTTGTGAGTGATATTGGAATAAAATGTGAAACATAAAAGAATTTGAGAAACTGAGCTATGAAATATGGTACTAAACAGCTGTTAAGGGAAAATGGCTTGTAATTTTGAGGCTGGATAAAATGTCAGAATACAGCAATATGAGCTGAAGAGCATAATACTAAAAGAAGAGCTTTTCTCCTCCGAGAGAAAAAAGATTAAAGAACTGACAAAAGTGAAATGGGAAAGAGTGGTGAATTTTTCTCATCAACAGAGGAATTAGAAAGCTAACAGGTAGACTTCATTTCCCACGACAGAGGATAAAACACTGTATGAAATAACGTATTCTGAGCTGAGAAAGATATATTACCAGGACAGTAAAATTTTGACTGTGACCTTAGCCTTACTTATTGTGATTACAAAAAACTTCAAAGCATTTTATTTTGTACAGAAATGACAGTTGTAAAGCAGAAACCTAAGCCTGAAAATTATGTGCTAGGATCACATACGCTGTAACGAAACCATTAGATGAAAAGGGAAAAATATTATACAATTTGTACTGGCTTTAAAAGTTCAAGCATAGACTGATTAATCTCAGGTTATGCCATATAAATAACCTTTAGTGCTATTAGGAATCAACTACTAAGTGACAGTAAGACTGCATTCCTAAATCCAATTCAAGTTCGGCAAAGTGGAGGATTCAGAAAATATCAGGCATGGAAAAAAGTTATCCTGAACTGCCCTATCAATAACGAGGATGAAAATCTGGAGTAATTAAAATTAATAAAATTTTGTTAATAAAATACTTCTACCGTAAATGTTTAAATCAACCACTACATCTCTACCCATGCTGAAGTTTTAGAACTGGTTCAGTTTATCCTTTAAGAATATTATAGAAATAAAGAAATGATATGTTTAGTTGAAAATGAAAGCCAGTGGTCCTTTTATAAATCTTTGGAGTATCTCTGTTTGTACATTTTCTGTATGTCTGAAAATGACAATTATTAATATCAGAGCAAATTTAAACGATGCTTTATGTTCTCTGTCAGAGTATGAACCAGCATAACGACTTTGGTTATGATTATCTGCAGTGGATTGACCCCAGCAAGCAACTAAGCATCCACCAGCTGCAAGTTCACAGCTCTCCAGGTGAGATGAGTGAGGAAACAGTAATATCAAACACAAGAAAAATGAATGGGTTGAGATAGTTTAATAAATGAAGAAAATAGAAAATAAATAATAATAAAAAAACACTACACAAAAAGGAAGTAGTCACTTACCATACCCCACAAGCAGACCAATGCCTAGCCAGTTTTTGAGAAACAGTCTGGAAACACTGAAGCCCTGGTTTCTTTATTACTGAGGATGGTGTTTTATGGTATACAATAGCCTTTTAATCAGTATGGGTCAGCTATTCTGGCTGCGTCCCCTTTTAGACTCTCCCACCCTTGCTGGCAGACTGAGAAACAGAGAATGCCTTGATGTTATTGTTCAACAATAGCTAAAAAGTAGGTGTAATATCAACACATTTTAGTCACAGATTCAAAACAGAACCATAAAGGCTGCTATTAAGGAAGTTAACTTTATTCCAGCCAGATCCACTATACTCTCTCACCATCGAAATTATAGAATTTGAAATGTTTAATGGCAGTGGTGTTCATCCAGGCCATAAAAGACATGAACACCAATGAAAGCTATTACTGATGACAGCCAGTAGCATTGAAAAGAGGTTCCTGAAATTCTTAATGCTAAATGACAACTCTAAGCAGAATTGGATACTAAAAGAGCTATAAACATAGCCCTTCAAATGATTTTAATGTTCTCAAATTTTGTTTTGGCCCTCTCATCCTTCCTTCTTTAGAAGATGTGTCTTGCCAACATACGTAGTCTTACATGTCCCATACACAAACATAAGGGTTTCTCAAGGTTGATCTAACTAGTCTTCCTAAAATACCTACTCTTGACTGTCTGCTCCTTTCTCCCATTGGCTCTTACTCTCCCTGAGGAGGTGAGAGAGAAAAAATGTCTGCTCCTGCCTTAGCTGTAAGGTGTAGTCTGTCTGTTATCTATCTTAAAACTGCCTCTGAATTGCATGCCATTTAAGCTAAGCTTCATTATGTTTTACAGGCACAACTGACCCACAAGAGAAAAATCCCTCCCGTTAATGCTATTGCAGGTGGAGTCATTTCTGAGAGAAGGAACCAGAGACTCCTCAGACTGACATCTCCAGTTTCATGAGTGCTTTTCAGTCTGTGCCTCTGTATAATGACTTAATCATTAAATTATCCTCATTTTCTTGGTGATCAAAATGGTTTGGAAAGCAGTATAGGCGATATAATACAGGGTGATTTTCAATGCTTATGACATTTATTAATTTGTAAAACAAATGATGCATCTCTTATAGCTTTGAATCTCTTCATTCATCAGCTCAATGATTAAAGTTTGTGTCAATTCTACTGTGGTAAACAGCCAAATCAAATCTTTTATACTGGAACAAACAAGGCAACTTTTGTCCTTGCCTGAAGGACAATGTCATTGCCCTGAGCTTACATCTATCATTACCATCAATTAATTAGAATGAAGAAAAGCTTTACATGCCCTCGATTTATCATTCAGGACTTCTTGAAGCATTAATACAACTGCCAATCATTTAAACCCTTCAAAAATATCTATAAAATTGTATTAAAAGTATATTTTCAGTAGGGGTCAACAAGAGGAGGTAGAGAGTGCGTTTTGTGTGTTGATATTTGACATTTATCTCAAAAATTCTTTCTTAGGCTTCTTCTAATCTCATGTTCTCTGTTGAAATCATGTCATCCTTCTCCTGGTGAGGCAGTGCTCTGCTGCTTGAATTACAGATATTCCTAAAAAATTTGGATAAACTAAGAAGTAAAAACATAATGATACATTTTCTAAATGAACGATTTTTAAAGTGCGTTAGTAACACAGCTATGTTATTGAATGTAATAAAGTATTTAATGTTGGTATTATGTGTCAAGATAAGGTTTTGTAGTTTTTGATATTGAAAGTCTTAAAATCAGAACTTTGTGTCAGTGAAGTACAAAAAGAAAAATTATGATGTTTCTCTAAGTACAAGAGAAATCAGTATAATTATAGTTCCTTTTTTTTATTACTGCCTTTGATTTGTTGTGGATAAATATTTTCTTCCTTTTGGGATGTAAAAGAAAACTGCTGAAAGAATAATATGTGATGGGAAACTACGGGTGAGTAAACAGCAACCAGCTGAGGAAATGCTATCTTCTGGGAAAAGGCAGTTACCACACAAAATTAATTCCCTTTTTACATGGCCAAAAATCAGCTCTGGAAATTATATCCCATGTGTAAACTCCGTGGGTGTTCACATATACACATAAAATAGAGCAAACAAGAGACTTGCTTATAAATGCCAAATCATCCTACTGTAACCTTAGCGGTTTATAAATAAATGCTTGATTATAATCCTGGAGTGCATTTCTAAGAGCAGAGAACACTGAAAGCTGTTTTGAGTAACCTTTATCCTCTATTTGTAGTATTCCAAAAATGAAATGTCATACACATCAATATCAAACACAGTACTTCAATAGAAAATCACTTCACCATAAAATTTAGCATAACAGTCTCTCTCTCTCTCTCTCTTTCTCTTTCTCTCTTTTTTTTTGTTTGGTTTGGTTTGCTTTTGTTGTTTTTATTTGTTTTTTTTGTTCTGTTATATTTTATTTCCATGTTAACAATGTGGAATAAATGTATTTTACAGTTGTGGTGTAACAATGATTGCCTCAGGATATAAAGGAAGAACCACCTCTATAAATTATCTGTATCCTTTTCTAGACTGTAGCTTTAACTGGAAGGAAGAAGACAAGGTTTCAGGTGCATAAGTCTTCCTTTAGGTCAGATGCAGAAGCAACATATTTCAAGCTAAATACAGGCTGGGAATAACTACTCTCAGTTCAACTTAGTTATGCTAATCAGCAAGGCAATCCAACAAGAAAAGTAAGTGTTCGGTATCTTCATAACATAGGGGTACAACAGAAAAGGGAAGAAATAATGTTTGCATTATTGAGGAACAGAGAAACACACATATTACCTCTTGAAGCTGGAAGAAGCACAAATTAAAACCAATTTTTCTACTAACCCCCTTTTCATTATCCAATAGAATAAAGAATCACAGTTCCCAACATTTTCTTCTGTAGGTGTAGCTGGTTTTGGTTTATTGCTGTTTCTCAAAGATCAGGACTGAGAGATCAGATGGTGTGAATATTCACTGGAAAGTGTCCCCCTACTGTGAACTGGATGTTTCTGTCCTTTATTGCTTGTTTGTGAGTTTATTCTGCTTTGCAGGAGTTGTTTGGTTTCATCCACAGGCAACATTTGATACATGTGATGAAGTATTTCTACACTGGGAACACAGAGACTCAGGTGGTTCTTTTTGGGGTTAAAGCAGACACCTTAGTAATATTGGATATGTGTTGAACTCAAACAAAAAAGAAAGTTTTAACTTTCCTTCTCTTTTCAACTGTCTGGTATAAAATTCAAAGCAGCACATACACATTATCCTAACATGAGGATATTCCATTCTTTCCCATAAGTAGAAGTAATTTATTCATTATGTATTTCTGCAAATAAATGTGGCGGGTTTGCACACTTGTTTTCATATGAGTTATGCAGCATTTTACTTCTACTGCAATGCTCTATATTCATTGTGAATTTGCCTTGACCATATTCTCTGTTATATACTCTATAAATTATATTTTAGGGAAATAACTTATTTACTTATTGTTAAAGCCAAAGAGAGACCGGTTTATGGTCACTGAAGTTAGAGCCTATTTATAAATGGAAGTATTCATTGGGAATGCTACAACCAGTGTTTTTTTTCTTTTCAAAATATAAATTAGATTGGAAAAAAGCCCCCAAAACTTTTATAAATACTAAAAAATTATGGGCTTAATGCACATGAACTTTCTGATTGCTGCACTAAGTCAAATAAGTGCTATTTTCTCTTTTAGAATCGTACTTCATGCTAACTGCTGTGAAGTCTTATCAATACTTGAGAGAAAATAACAAAGATGTATGAAAAGTTATTTAAATACTGTATAACAGGAGTTGAGTGCCGGAATAATTGAGAGAAAGATTAAGGGGATGTAATATCTCCTAGAAATGTATATTATCTAATAATATTGAGCTGCCCATGTGTAGCCCCATCTGTAGCACTGTGTCTGTGCCTAGGGCCCTGCACAACAATGATGTAGAGCTGTTGGAGTGGGCCAAAGGAGGGCCATGAAGATGATCAAAGAGCTGGAACACCTCTTTTATGAAGACAGGCTGATAGAGCTGGGTTTGTTCAGCATGAAGAGGCTCAGGGGAGACCTTACTGTGGCCTTCCAGTACTTAAAAGGGAGCTTATAAAGGGGAGGAAGACCACCTCTTTTAGAGAGGTAAATAGAGATATGACAAGAGAGAATGGTCTTAAACTAAAAGAGGGAAGATTTAGATTCAATTTTAGGAATAAATTTTTTTCACAAAGGATGGTGAGACACTGACAGGCTGCCCAGAGAAGCTGTGGATGCCCAGTCCCCAGAGGTACTCAAGGCCAGGTTCTATGGGGCCCTGGGCAGCCTGATCTGGTGGGTGGCAGCCCTGCTCCCAGCATGGAGCTGGAACTAGACGACCCTTAAGGTCCCTTCCAATCCAAGCCATTCTATGATTCTGTGATTCTATGATTTATTCTATGATTCTATGATTCTAATAGTTAAATCAATACAACAATTGAACTTCTTTCAAAGGTAACTGAGAGGACGCCTTAAAAAGATACATCGCAAAGGAGGACCTAGGGAAATCTATTCCACCACACAATTCTACTGTTTTGCAAAAGAAAATACTGTATGGCTCTGCACTACACCTTCTCATTAAGTAAGCATGAGGAGTGAGATTCAGGTCATCTAAATATATCTGTCTCCATTTGATCTTGTCAGCTTTAGTCCCCTTTATACTCAGCAGACTGAAAAGGTTGTTTTCAGAATGTGATTGTGTTATTTTAGCTGCTTATTTCAAGACTAGAAAAAATATGTCCTAAAAGTGCAATTTTTTCTGCCATCTATGAATGAAGTATGGGATGAATCATTCACCTGAAGAGGTCTAGAGTATCCACCTAGAGCTAGATCAGATGAATCTCAAACGATTCAAATTAGATTTAGTATTTCCATCTCTGGCAAATCTTCTCCAGAAGAGCTGTTGGACTTTGAATTAAATACAAGAAGAAATATGGAATTAAAGGCTCCTCTGCTGCCTTAGTTTTGATCTATTTTACTGACTTTTTCTGAAGTAAGTGTATGGAATTACCGTCCTGAGACAAGTTCTAAACACATACTGTTCTAGTTGGTGCTCAGCTTGTGAAGATGAAGTAAATACCCATTGTGTGTGCCTGATGCCTCACGCTGAGCAGCGTATTATCCTTTGATTGATCCACTATATTGTTTGTGCATTCATAAAATTAAGTTCAATTTAAAATAAGTAAGGTGGCACAGTATGGCCCTTAATATCATATTCCCTTATGGCCTGAAATAAATCAAACTCCTTTTGAGTAGCACTCTAAAGAGTCAACGTCTGTTGTTGCAGAATATTTACATAGTATGTTGGTTTCCTTAAATGATTCAAAATAGACTTTATGAGCTATTTGCTGTAAAAATAATTTGTAAACTTTCATGACATTTCTTGTTGAAAGTGTCATGCAGGTAAAGGTCAGTTTCAAGTATTGCCAGTAAAAATCTCTTCAGAAGATTAAATTGAATAATTTACAACAAAAACCTGCAATATTTTATTATCTCTTAAATGTCATGGAGACATACAGGAAATCTTCCCTAGCAATTGCATTATGTAAATCTACTAATGCCTGCACTGCCTCTTATATTTCCATTATCATATACAAATTTCACACAAGGAATAGATGTTGGCTAATAAATTTTTGAAAGTCGTAAGCATATTCGTGAGTTCTACTCTAAGTATTTAAGCACACCGTAAAGAGAATTGATAAACCTCTTACCCATAAAATGCAGATTTATGTCAGAGCAGAAAAAATCCCAGTTTTATAACCCTACTTATGATACTTTAAATCCAAGCTGGGCAGTGATACATAAGAAAGTGTTAGTTATGCTATTAGTTCATGCCAGCTGCAACACAGCGTTAAGACCCAATAAGAGATGACAGTAATTAGTGTAATTAAAACACATTCGCTTAAAACTACAATAAATATTTTTAAAGTTATGCACTTGACATTTTTAACTTAAGTACTACAAATACACTATGTAGATATGGGTGTTTATATTGTCTATTATATATGACATTAGATATTTTTCCTTTCCTGAGAGTGCATATAAGACCATCATCCATGATTATTTTATAAAGTTATTACCAAACTTCAGAGATTAAATTAATTTCTTTCTAGAGACATATATCTTGAGCCTGAGTTAAGGGCAATGTGCAAATTCAGATAAGCAAATGAGTGTATATATCATTTCCGGACAGGATTCATAGGATAGTCTTTAACAATCATGTGAGATGATTAACAGGCTACCAAGCATCCTGGACAGAATGTACCGCATAGATATAGTCACTGGTACCCTGCCAAAACTGCATGCACTAAAGAAAGTCCCTGTAGCACAGAGAAATGAAATAAAAAATGAACTTGTCCAGATGCTTAAAAAGATCATATTGAATAAATTCAGAGAGCAGCTGACTGGTCTAACTGTGTGGCCACTGTTGTAAAACCAAATTGTCTTGAAGATTAAAATAAAATAATCAAACATGGTTTCAGATGAAATGTTACATCACGCTTCAGAATACAGGTTATCTTAGACATTTTGTATGAATCAGGAGTTCCAAAACTCTAGCTCTAAAAAAGGAACCTGAAGTAAGTGCCTCTTCTGCGGAAGTATTATGAAGAATCTTTTTTTTAATATGATTTATTTTTATTATTTTATTTTATTACTTATTTAATTTAACTTTGTCTAATTTAACACCATCTGATCTCACTAAAATTGCATTTGTTTTATTTTTATGGTGGTCATCTGAAGGGGATCAGTATTTCAGTTCATATCTATTGACAATTATCAGAGAACCACTGATTGCTGTTAAATTTATTGTCTTCAGACACCTGCATGTGGTGTGAGTATTTCTGTCTTATTTGAGGAGTGACATGAGCTCTGCTAAGTCCAATAACCCGCTTTGACCTTGGTAAGGTGTAGTAAGGTTTACTGTCGTAAAATTTCTGACCTTGTGAAGCAGGCAATTCGAAGATAGAATGTAATTTCTCTTTCTGGGAGGTACGTCCAACAAAAGAGTCAGTAATGATCAAGGAATTTCTTCTCATTGGGTTAACTTAAACTTTGCATCCAGCAGTCATTTCTACTTTCTTTTGAACCTGAGAACTTCTGTAGGAATGACAGGACGTGACTCTGGAAGACACAGAGAGACCTTCTAAATACCTCTGAGTCAGAGAAAGAATTGGATATCAAACCCAGACTTACCTGTTCTAACACCTTATAAATCTCAGGATATCTCAGTAGTATAAAATGGTGAAGAGTGCTACATTTTAATCGCAGTATATTCTGGATTTATGATAAGATGGATTGCAACTACAAGACTTGGTATCAGGAGCTATTATTATTTAAAAAAAGAAAAGTATTTACCTTCAGGAACCTGGCTTCATATTTATAGCACATATGTATTCATCCTAACATAATTGCTGTTTCTTTGAAAAAGGTAGAGGTAAAACACTTGAATTATCTGTGGCTTCTATTAAAGGAGAGACTTTGTAGTTTTATTAACATTCAGAGCAGGTCTTGTTCATATTAGATATATCAAAGAAATCAGTTTATCTTCTATATTCCTTAAGAAATCTAGCTAGGTGGAGCACAACAGCAATTCTCTACAACACTCACAACTGGATTGACGGTAAAAATCTTCAGTTTTTAGGACACAGATCCTTACTTGATACTTGGTAATTCATTCTCCACAAGGTTATTTTGGTTATTATATCTCAATATGGCAACAAAAAATAAAGGATCAGGAGAACTGTGTAATTCTTGTAATTGTTAATAGACGTAAAGATTAAGAAGGAAACGTTTCAGAAATATGCTGAAATATGTGGAGGTACTTAAGATTTCATTACTTTTTCTAATCTATCCAACATTTTCAAGTATATTTTTCTTCTGAAAAGCATAAATGATCCATTAGAAATTCATTATGCCAGTTCTTTCACTTGTGATATAATAATAGCTGTCCTTAAAAATGAAACTATTTTTATGAGGCCATTAATATTTCTTTGATCAAAGGATTATGCTACAATTTTGCTACTAACATGTAAATGATTATGGACACCATTGTACAACTTCAATATTAAGACATCATATTGTAAAGTAGGTTTGAAAGTACTTATTGTCTAATACTATGATAACACTTATAAATTTAAATAAAATAATTCAAATATGTGGATTTGCTGTCACCATTAAGAAACAGAGAGTTGCATTCTTGAATCTCTGAGCATAGAGTTTGATCTGGTATCAGAACCCCTGGAAACAGTAGTTCCAGCCACAGCTAGAATTTTATATTTGTATCATTACCTGTTCGGGCATGAGGAACAGAGAGAGTTCTGTAAATAGATACTTAAGCCAAAATCCTTATGAATGTCATTGTGCCCCTAAATGGTAACTATTTTCCATTTCAGAAGCTATTTAAGCATGACCTCAATGAAAAAGACCGTATTTGTGGATGAAAGAATGCTATGCATTCTGACCTTTGAACTGAGCACTAGATAATAAGATTGCTGAATTTGGAGGTGACAAACCTGAGACACAGAATTAATATGTGATTTAAAGAAGCACGTGCGAAGAAAGCCAGATGCATCCTAGGATGTATTAGCAAGTCTAATCAGGAGATCAAAAGAAGTGATTCTCACCCTCAGTCTGGCACTTGTGAGACTATATCAGAAGTACTGTGTCTGGGCTTGGACTCTACGGTGTAAGAAAGACACGGAAATACTGTGGTAAATCTCGTGGAGAGCCAGCAAGAAAGGGGATGGAGCACAGACGTACAAGAAGAAGTCAGGAGAGTTGAGTATGTCTGGAAGGAATGAAAGAAAACTGAGGTAATCTTGTTGTCTTCAGCTACATAGCTAAATTCTCAAAGAGAAAAGATAAGAAACAGTGGACACAAGTTTAGCAGGTGAAATTATGACTTGTAAATAAGGAAGAACCATGAGAGTGGATGAACACTGGAAGTGAATGCCCAGTTCTTATGAATCTCCATCCTCAATAAATATTCAGAGCAAGACTGAGTAAGTCTCTGAGAAATCTCATCCGGACTAGAACTCAGGATAGTTTTCCTACTGATAGGAAATGGAGCCACTAAGCTATCCCTTCACAGTAGCAGTAGCAATCATCTTCTATTATTTTACCTTGTTCTAGTATAGGCAAAATAGAACAGATAGATTTTAAATAGATATCATTTCTGTTTTCATAGTTTGCTGCTCCAGCTAATACCACTGCCATTAAATGTGTGTGTAGAGCTAGCTTTGTTTCTATATCTGGTGGTGCAGATGTGACTAATGTAAGAGGCCACTGACTATAAGAACCACAAGTGCTGCTGATCTTCATATGTTGTATGACAACTAGCCGCCAGATTTCTGTATCTGGAGGAATTAGGAACCTGCTGCCTCTACTCAGGCTACATCTTTCTCAGCTTCAAATGTCTTAATTGTTAGCTCTATCCCAAATTGTGTACTAGTGTTATGGTTAAAACAAAACCAATGATCTCCTCTTTTCACTGAGCTTTCAGTCTGTTACAGTGAGAGCTGGTCCAAAAGTAATGACTCCTTTATTACGTCGGCCCACAGCATGAGAGGCAGATGTTGGTGGTATAGCAGCAGAGGCTGAACCTTCCACCAATATTCCATTACATTTTGTTGCTGTGTGACAGATGGCAGCAGAGGGGCAGTGTGATAAAATGGCATCTGACATGGAAGTGCAGTTGAAGCAAAGGTGCATCACTGAATTCATCCATGCGGAAAAAATGGCACCCTCTGACACGAGTGGTGTGTTTCAGCAGTGCCTCAAAATAGGAGGCCTTACTTTCAGGGCAACCCTCATACATATGCATACAGAAAATTAAAACAGTTTCAGAGCTAGAGATGAAAATTGCTACACTTATTTAAACTATTTCAGATATTGAGTTAATACTTGCAAATCTGTCAGTGCCCAAAAAAAAGGTGATTTACTTAAGTAAGAGTGTGCAACTTATACATCCTTTGATTATTACTCTTTTTAGCATGCATTTTAAAATTACACAGTACAGTAAGCATTAGGCTACACTAATGACCACTCTAAACAATCTATTGTTATTAAGACTTTCAAATCTAAAATGAAACAAAACACAAGTTTTGAGCTCAGAATAGAAAGACATTCCACAGAAAATGGATGAAAGAAAGAGACAAAGTATTGCTATAGATATATATATAGCAACAATATGTTACTTTCTAAAATGACAAGTAGCTAACACATGTAGAACAGTTCCTGGTTATTCACAGATTTCACAGCAAGTAGTTGTTTCACAGTTTTTTTTTATTCCACATTACAGTTTCACCATAATGTGCCTGGTGGTGATGTTACTACTGGTCATGTTTGGATATTTTTGTATTAGTTTTAGAACATTTAAGCTTCTGAGTTTTGTGTGAAGTGCAACCTACATAGTGAACACTCTGGGAGAGCTGCCAACAATAAATTGCAATAATCCAACCTTGTTGTTATAAAGGCATGAATCAAAAGCTCAGCATCTTGATGACACAGCAGTCGTCTTAACCTTGTTATACTCCTGAGATGGAAATATGAAGTCTTATCAATATTGTTGGTATGGCCCTCTGAGGAAAGCTGAGGGTCAAAACTGACAGGAATTTATCATGAAGAGCATTTCTTTGCAGGATGTCCAGCAGAAGAACTGTGAATTCATATTAAATTGTCACTGAAATGAGAAAGATAGAGCTACTTGCCTGTGGAAAACAGCAGTATACACACAGAAGCCAAATCAGTGAAAAGAAACAAAAGTCAGTATTTACATTTTCACTAGTGGTTATCTGATTTGAAGTTTGCCCTGTAAGTCTTTGCAGACCAAATATGGATCTCAACTGTTCTCCACATTCTCTGAAATTGAAAGTTTCCATGAAGACCATATCTGGGGTTTTCAGAAGTAACTTATCCCAATACTTGGGGGAAGAGGTTGTATTTGTTTCTTAAGGAACAGTCTGTGATGAAATCAACTCAGAAGAGCCCAGTAACAGTTTCCAGTGACAGACTGATATCCAGATGAAGTCTAAATGCTTTTTAACTTGTGCTGTTTTTCATTAGCATGCAAGGTTTTCTGTATTTATGTATTGTGAAGCATAGTCAGTCCAGTAAGTAATATTTTTCAATATTATTTAAAGAACTAAGACTATGTATTAACTCACCATTGTAAGCCTGGTGTGCAGTTGTCTTCTCTGGAACTGATACTACATCATTTTCTCTGTGATAACAATTGTTTAAAGGTGAAGTGACTTTTTTGTTTTAGCTCTCTCTATGACAAAGATCTAAAAAAATCCTACATAGAACAAGTATTAGACCTTTAGGGCTGGACGAGACCATTGTGTAAATCCAATAAAGTACTGTTTCAATAGCAAAGATTTAGCTGGGCACTAGCAAATAAAGAGTGGGGTGATTCTGTAACAAAAAATGAAAAGTAACCTCAAGTCCACATCAGGTTTTGAGTAGTGGAATTAAAAAGAACTTTTCATGCTAATTAGCATCATAGAGTTATTGATGATGAACCTATCATACTGATGACTTTCAGTACCAGCTGTTCTCTCCTGCAATAGATATTCTTTCTGAAGAAGACTGAAGGTGTGAACATTAGGATACAGGGTGATATTGGGAAGATGAGCTCTACAGAAAAGCCTTTTTATAGCAATTTTGTCAATGCAGCTCTTCTGTTCTTAGGTGATTTGAACCATGAATGTAAGGACTGTCATAAACTGACTGGTAGATCTTTGCTGTATTTTTATTAGATGAAAGGACTTTCATTAGGCTAATGATCAATTCCTAGATCATGAAATGTTCTTATACATGATTTTGAAAGTCATAAATTCCAGTATTATAGTCCTAATTCAACAAAAATATTTGATATTTATTTGTGTATTATTTCTGGGCTTCCTTATTTATGGTAAAGTTTGGCCTTATCTAGATATCTCTATACCTTCAAATGGCTGAATCTATATACAGAGGAATGTAAAAAATATCTGGAGAGGCAAATACCTTTAGAGTCAGGAGAAGCTAGCTCCAAACTTCCCAGTCAAGAGAACAGAAAAACAAAGACTGTTTTGGCAAACGCTGCCATGATTCTGTGACAATCAGTGAGTTTGAGATACTTGCATGAAATGAGATGTATAAACACACTTTTTCATAGCTACTTTGAAACCCACATTTCCTTGACAATATTATTCATGAAACTCCAGTGGAAACAAAGCACTGATGAGGAAATTTGCTGTATGATCAGAAGTTCATTTTTAAAAGAGTTAAGTTTCCTTATTGGACCCAGAACAAATGGGTCTGTACTAAAGCTGATACAACTGCCAGTGACTCACAATGTGCAATACAGGATCGATACATTATTTTTTAAAATATCCTTTTGCTTATGCATTTGCTGTTTGCTTTTTTAAATTCCCTCAGTGTTGGCTAAGAGTTTGAAGGCTAAAGTTGCTATCATCTTCCCTCAGATTCCTCATAAATTGCATGGCAGCAGCAGAAATTGGAATGAACAATTTGTTGGTTCACTGACACACAGATGTATGTTACAGAACTGTCTGGAAAGAATATTTATGTTCACAGATTCACGGTCCCCTCCAGTTATGGCAGTTCTCTTAGGTTTGAAAACACACAAGTGCCAAAGCCTGGAAGATCCCAGCAGGGACCATTATGTGATAGACTAGTTTCTCTGGTTCACTGTGGTGGTTTCATGATGTTGGCTATTTAAACTCCGCCATAGCATTCTCAGATGTCAGATTATTAATCTCAGTCAATCTCCACAAAAGAACACTGGAAGAAAATGTGTAGGTCACTCTGAATATGTTACTTCCTATTTATTTCCATGGAAAGTACAACAGATACAAAGAGTACAATAACACTATCTGATGGAGTGAATTCTCAGCTACAAAACACTATTTTTCAACGTAGTCACCACCATTAGCTGTGCATTTTCATGAGTGATGATCAAGAGCCTGCATGCTGCGATCATCAAAACTCGCAGCAGCAGATGTGCCCCATTGTTTCACAGCTGCTATGACGATGTCACCTCTGCTGAAATGGACCATCCTCTGCCTCACTGTGCTCACATCCACTGTTTGGTACCCACAAACATTCAGCAAGCACTGATGAATGTCAGTGGGTGCAAGTTTTTCCACATGGAGAAATTCATTGACACACCTTTGCTCCATACACACTTCCAAGTCAGAAGCCGTTCTGTCAGACTGCCCTTCTGCTGCCATCTGTCACATGGCAACAAAACGTAACAGAATATTGGTGGAAGGTTCAACATCTACTGCCACACCACTAACATCTGCCTCTGATGTCATGGGCTGACATATTAAAATAGGAGGCATTACTTTTGGACCAGCCCTTGTATACATGTTATTCAGCTCCTCTCTACCAGTGTTTCCACTGAGCTGATTTAGACGACAGATAGTAGAACTGCTTGATAACAGGAGAGAGATTTTCACAAGCAAAATAGTTCAAGTCAGAAACTAACACATAAAATAAGTGATCTTGAGTTCAGGCAGTAAAATCAAGACAACTGTTTGTGGAAGTCACCCTATAGAGAGCTCTACATGAAAGTCGTAGTCTATGTGGAAATAAAATTCTTTTGGAGATTTCTTATTTGAGAGATGAACATAGAGTTTCATGGGATATACAAGAGGCTGTAAAGAATTGATTTGAATTTCAGTGGCTTCCTGATCTTAAATATATTTATATGATCATTTTAAAGGAATAGTTTATCTGTAATCTTCATTTCTTAAAGAGGTAAAGTTTATCATGTCCATGTATATTTCAGTGAATATAAATGGACCTAATCATGTGTTTATGAATTTTGTTATACAGCAAACTTGCTGTATTTCTTGGTTATTTGTTGTTAAATAATATGAGTAGTTTCCTGAACAAAGCTTAAATGGGAAATAGTCCCTTACACTAGCAAGTCAGAGTGAGGGACAAAATGAGTCCTTTAAATATTTTAATTTTTTGGGAAAAAAATCACAACTAGCTACAATTAGTTCGAAAAAAATCTTCAATTCATAGAACAAAAGGACCAACAAATGTTGTATTTCTTTTTTGAAGAGCTTCTGCCCTAGGAACAACTGGACATGCACACAAGGTAAAAAGTGAATCATCTCTTATCACAGAAAAGTCAGTTTATAGAAGTAAGGTCAATGGTTATATAATATTGGAAAACTTTGCCCCACAGCTCCTTATTTTGAATCCAGCCTGCAGACACAGGTTTTGGTTCAGAACAAAGCCATTTTTATCATGTTCTTAATAAGCATAAATATTTGTTCAATTAAATATATGAGTATTTTCGTTGGTCCTTTCTTGATCAATAAGACAAAAGAACAGATCACTTCAATAGTTATAGGGGAATGATTCATATTGAATCTTTTGACTACAGAGATAAATAGTAAATTTGCAGCCCAACATTTCTTTAATTCATCCTGGGAACTGGGATAAGAGCGAGAATAAAATGGCAATGCAGAGCAACCTGTATTCTAAAAATACACTGTTTTCATCACTATTATTAAGATGCGTTTGCAACTTACAACTGATTTTAGATGAAAGGGGAGAAAATCTGTGATCTGTTAGATTCTGTGCTGTCGGTAAAGAAGCTGCCAATTCCCACTCCTCGAATGTGAAATAGCAGCACATTGTCCCCAGACACTGGCTGGAAAGTCAAACCAGAATTGCTTACCAAGGAGGGAAACTACTGAGACACAATGCAGCATTGTTTGATTTTTGTGGAAAATTACTGAAGACCATAATAGAAGCAGAGCCCTGCTGATGATAAAGCTATCCTGGGACTGCACACACTTCTTCCTCTCCCTGCTTCTGGCAGAGGTTTTTCATATTTATTTTTATTTTTTATAGCATTACTTATTAGTCAGTATCCTTTCTAAAGTGGTATTCCAGCAATCAATTATCCAGTAGATCCAGGTTTCCCTAAAGGTATTAGCAAATGTAAGGAGTGTAAGCAAGAAGACTGCTCTGCACACTCATAGACTATATTCCATCTTTGGATTTACAGGGAACAGAAGACCTGATAGTGAGTATTGAGCTAATTATGTCCCCAGGGTCTCCTGGTATTCAGTGAATAATGTCTCTGCAGCTAGGGTCTCTTTCTCATCTTTAAACTACAGAACAAGGCAAGCTCTGAAAATCACTGCTTGATTTTCTTTATATTTTCTGATAGGTTTAATAAGTCTATGTTACTCTGCTAAACTTTTAATTAAGCTGATGTATATTTTTCAAGTGTTTGTACAGTATTTTTCTTTCCATTAATATATCCTGCTGTGACCCTCTGTTTGAAAAAGATTCACAGCATGTTCCACAGTATTGCAGCAGGATCTAATGGGATAATGAGGGGAATATATACTCTTCAAAAGATCTGGAAACACTGTGGATTTCGGCAGGAAAAGGCAAAGCAATGTTACATGCATTTTACTGATTAACACATAATCCACATGAGTAGCTGGTTCAAGAGTATGTAGAGTGCTCATACACATTTAGTAAATATTCCTTGATGTTAAGACTTTTGTTTCTCCTGCCTTTGATCAAGAGCATCAGACTCAAATAGTAATTTGTGTGCTTTTCTCTCTAATCTAATTTATTGATGGGAGGACTCCTGTTTTCCTATTATTCTTAAATTGCAATATAAGATTTTACTTTCCGGGTGGCCTTGGTCTTATGCAACTGGAAGGTTTTGGTATCTCAGCAAACTTCTTATGAGACACGTTCTTAACCCACTGAAAACCCTCCTTACATTTTCCCACCTTCCCCTCACTGGGAGATTTCCACGGTTTTTATCCGGCCAGACCCTTTCCTCTTGCTGCACAGTGCAGAGAGGGGTGAAAACTTTTCCGCTATGTCAGACATGCCTTCCCCCTCACTTGTCCCTAACCTTCACCTGAATGCAGGAAGTGAACCATTTGCCACCAGCTGGTTTGAGATGGTTGCAGGGAGGATCAGGGTAGACAGCCAGTTTTCCTCACCTGTTGTGAGTTATCCTGTAGAACCTGCAAATGAACTCTGCTCAAGCAAGAGAGCTTTGCCTTCCATCAGGCTGCATTTCAGATGGTGTAAAGGTACACAGCTTTCCTTTAAATTAACTAAATTAAATTGACTTACACAGCTGAGATTGTGTCCGCTTGCTGAATTTTCAAGGAGACCCCACTTGCATGTCACTCTAATGGATGGCCATGATCTAACAAGAAACTGCTCTCTGCACAGAAATTTGGAGCAATCAGTCTCTGCAGAGTAACATCTCCTGCTGTTGGACTCCAGCAGTGAAGCCAACCCTCCCACCTGCTCCTGAACATCTCCATCTCTCTCCCAGCTCCTGCTGCTGGTTGAGCAGAGCCCTGCTGCTCTGCTGGCCTGCAAGGCAAGCAGGAGATGGGCAGGAGGAGGAGTCCACCCTTCCCAGGAACAGGTAACATTTGTAATCAAAAAGACTGAAAGATCATAAGGTAGGTGACCCTTCTCCTTCTGTCGCAGATTACAGTTAACTAGGTAGTTATAGTCTTCCCTAGAATTGCAGGGTTCCTCTGTGGATTCAGGAAGAAGAAGATGGGGTCAATAGCTAGAAGATATGTTTTAAACTGTGTAAAATAGAACTGCTACCTTTCTTCACTCTTAACAGTTTGCTGGCATAGTGAATGTGTTCTCAGCTCTGAAGATGGGTTAGGATGTGGCTTTGAAGGAAAGAATTAATTTGATGGCACTTTGACTGGATTTGGCAGTTAGAGCACTCGATGTATCATTGCCAATTCTCTGTGTCACTTCACAGTGACACTTCCTTCAGCTCATCTCCTGTTAAAATTCACAGAAGCTTCCAAGGAAAGCTATCCAAAAAACAGCACTTTGCTTTGCATTGCAGATTTCACGAGAAAGTCCCCTGTGTAGATCATTGGAATGGCTCATATCTACATGGCAGAACATTTAAGCATGCAGTTATAGACACATTGAAGTGTGTTTCCAAATGATTTGATGACTCTGGCTCGTTGTTGGATCCTAAAGGCTGAGAAGGGAAATGGGACATATCCAAGCTTAGGTTTTGGCTGGAAGATGTTTGGGGAAATTTGTCTTTCCATATCGATGTAGAAAGCTAGCAAAGCTCTGGTACAGGGTGAGAATTCAAACCCTGGAAAGTAGGGTTTGGCCTGTACACACAAATATGTAATTCTCTTTCATAAGAACAAAAAAAAAATCCATTTATGAAACTATTGTTCTGGGGAGGTAAACAAGCTACATGGATCTGAGGAAAAAAAAAATGGCACATGTCTGTAGGTATGTGTATTTGTTTGCTATCGAGAATGAAGTACTATTTCAACAACAAAGTTAAGAATAAAACTTCGATTCTTGCAGATTTCCTTCTCTGTACTTGAACTGAGAGATTAGGAAATTTTGTGTACCCTATGGAAGTGAACACGATTGTTTACTTTTGCTTATTTCTAATAAAAGTAGTTTTTGCATTCAAATCTATTTGATTGAGATTATGGTGGCTTTTTATATTCCTTCAAGAACCTTGGACAACAATCCAATCCTATTCCAGTCCACCACTGTACTGTTAATAAAGTATATGCAAAAGGTTATTTCTATTCTTATTTTCATTTTCTTTCTCATTTCCATTTTCAGAACCTAATGGCAATCAGCTGAAAGAAAGGGATTAGGATTCAAAGGAATTTGAAATTGCTTTCTATTTTTCATTTATCTGTGTTTCTCCTCCCACCCCCAATTTTCATTATGATATCATATTCAATTCATTATACACTAGCTTCTAATGTAGTTTCTGTGTACTTTAAGTGAAGGATGTACAGAAGTATCAAGCAGGTGTAGGAAATAGTTGTAGGGCCCTATCATGTATGTAGACAGTACTGATTTGTTTATTGTCAGTCATTCACTTAAAATCTTTTTCTGTGTGCACACCTGATTCACAGACATAAAGAATAAGGAACAATCTCCTGTGTCTGCAAATCAACAAAAATCAAGAAATTCCAAAAGGCAGAAGCTTCAGATTGTAGGAAAGACAATGGCAATTGCATTTCTCCGCAATTTTCCCTCTGGCTTGGAGCAAAGCTGATAAGTAAACCTGATGTCAGTTCCAACTCTGCCTTGGAATTGCTATGTGTCTTGGATATTTTGGTACCACTTGAGCGAGTAGCTAACTAAGATACTATGTAAACATACATTTTCGTATGAAAAAAATGTACTTTTGCAACAAAGAACTTTCCTTTCTGATTACTCTGAGCAGCTAAAGTTGGAACAATAGTTTATACGTTAGGCTTTGACACTAGAACACTTCATATTTAATTTCCTGAAACATGTATTCCTGCTCTTGGCTCCCTAGACTGACAACAAAATGAAGTACAAAGGCCTTGGATATAATATACGACTCCTGTAGTCTGCAGTGGTTTCTGCAGGCTCCAGGTGAGTGCCAAATCCTTCTAGGAGACCAGTTATATCACAATTAATTTATTACACATTGCTCTTTTTAATGATCTTTCAGCAGTACCAAATAGATTTCATTTCTCCATCCACTGTTCTTCCCTATCTTGTCTTCATTCTCCCTCTCAGCTTGAATTAAATAACAGAGATGAGAGATTTATTTTTGATAGCTCATTGTTAAAAAGCAGACAGATCTGAGGCATTTCACAATATAAAAATCTTCATTACAGAGATATGTATGAGTGCACTCTTCTCAAAGGAAAGTCATGCAGCTGAATTAACTCTTAGCATACTCAACACATAAAATGACACTGTGATTGAGGTACAGTTCAGCAAATGCTGCTGAATTTCAACAGGGAGGGAAAGGTTGCTAGCACTTTCAAAAAGGTGGCAGTCTGTAAGTTTGCTTCCTATAGTCATTCTTACACATAGCAATAAAATTAGACAATCTCAGTTCTGATTTTTGAGTGACCACATAGTTGTACAAAGACATTTCAATGTGCAATCACTTGACCACACATTGAAATAGAATTGTGAGTGCCTATGAATCGTGTCCTACAGAGCTTTTGACTCAGAGGTGCCAGAAACTCCCTGCTAGACCGTGAAAGCTTCTGGGTCTTTTTTTATGCCATCTTCAAAGAAAGATAAAGTGCTTTTGGAAAGCTGTAGGGAGTAATTGCTTTTTGGCATATTAGATGGATGGAGGCAGCCAGAGAGCTGCAGTTCTTCAGAGATAATTTTATGATTTAGTAGAGTGAATAAACACAAATTCTAATTAATATTCTAATACTGTATAATCAATAAGATAATTATCCTCTGTATGTTCTGAGCCTTACACTGAACTGCTAATAGCTTTGGGCTAACTTGCAGCCAGCAGAGCAGATATATGTATGAATGGGAGAGCTCAAGGAAGCATGCTATGTCTGCAAGGGCCAGGAACAGTCATTACTAAGTCATGCTTTGCCCCTGTTACTTGGATTGCTTGAAGAGAAATAACAATTTCTCTGACAGCAAAAAACGGGAGTTGGCTTGTTCCTTTTCATACTGACCATGGGAGGCAGAAAAATGCCCTTCATTCTTGCAGCTGCAACTGTAATCCCAGTACTCAATTTTATTGTATGGGAGGTGTGGTATTTTCAGTGCTTTGCCCCAGGTGCTCCTGGTGTGATAAGATGATCAAATGTATCATGTTTCCCACTCTGAAAGGCACTTCAAAATTCTCATATAGTCCTTCACAAGTTTGTGGTTTTTTAGTAAAAACATTCTGAACACTAGTTTCTTTTATAAAGATTATTTACATTATCACAATGCCCAGAAGCTCATGCAAAGTGTTACCTAAGCAAAACATATAAGGTTGTGACCAGTGACATTCTTACAACTGCAATGTACTGAAAGGTTAAGCTGATGTGGGATGAAACAAGCAGATGATTTCAGACAAGCTATTGTCCAATTTTGTTCCTAAATAGCACAGTAAGAGAAATTTTAAGAAGGATTTGTGAAAAACAATGAGAAATTTCGTCATGGCCAACTCCTTCCACATGTGAACAGGAACATTTAATATCACAGAAGTATTTGTTCCAGAATATAATAAAGCTGTCAAATGGAGCAGACAATGCTGCCATATCAAACAGTTATAAATATGGTGAGTAAACAACAAGAAGTGTTCTGACAATGAAAATCATCAACTTGTATATGATAGGAAGGAAGGCAGCTAACAGCAGAACTCAAAGGAAGGGCTGACTTCAATAATGATCTTAGAAGCAGTGTTTCTTAGAAATAGTGTTTCTATTGCTAAGAGAATATGGGCTGTGTGACAAGTTGGGTAGTACATAAAAAAGACTGATCTTAGAGATGAAAGTAAGTGTAAGGCTTGAAGTCTGAAAGACGGAACTGTCAGAGAAGCCTGAGTCAAAGCCTATAGACCTGAACAACAGGCAAAAGTTCAGCCTCGTGCAACAAATCGGAAAAATGAAGATAGCAAAACTGAAGGATAAAATGATCTCAGAATTTCTGCCAAGGATATTTCCCAGTGTAGGAGCAGTAATGGAGGAAGTAATGTCAAAGGTAAGCCACATCTAAAATTTTCAAAAGGATTATTGTAATGGGAGAGACAAGAAAGAATCAAAGGGAATGACATAACCACAAAAGGAATTAACAGTTATATCAGTGGAGGAGAGGAGAGCAGAAGATGAAAAATCAATGGTGCTAGAAGATTTGAGATCAGGGAATATAGTATGGTGAGGCATGAAGACAGAGCAAGCAAAAAAAATGTAAATCATCAACAAAAGAAATTGGTGGCCAGAGAAGTTCAAGACAGCAACTCCTCATAGTGAATAGGAGAGCTCCAAGTTGAATGATAGGATTAGGCCAAGAGGAATGGAGTTATGGGCTGAAAGGTTTTGTTAACTGAATTCAGCAAGAAATGGTAGGAAGAAGGGTATGTAGAAAACCAAGATTTGGATTTCTAACCCAAGGATGATATTAAATTGTTTTCAGTCCAAACTGGTTTACGTGTATAGTGTGTACATACTCCAGGGACCTTAATGAAGAAGGTTTTTTTTACAGTAAGGGTGGTGAGGCACTGGAACAGGTTGCCCAGAGAGGTGATGCATGGTCTATCCCTGGAGACGCTCAAGGTCAGGCTTGACCAGGCTCTGAGCAATGTGATCTAGCTGTAGGTTTCCCTGTTCATTGCAAGGGAGTTGGACTAGATGAGCTTTAAGTGTCCCTTCCAACTCAAACAATTCTGTGATTCTATGATGTTTGTACTTTAGGCTTTGTTATTACCAGACTACATATTTCTATAAATGGTTATAAACACTATAGTTTAGGGAAAACCTAGCAAGTTTTTGGACTAAATAGAAAGATATGTAAATATCTTTCTGCCTGGCAGACGTAGCAGCCCCAGAAAATAAGCAAGTTGATAGATTATGCAGATAGGTAAGATTTTAACCCATTTAAAGAATTTGACATGCATTTCTCTTCTTTTAATACTCAATTGTTCATCAGTGAGGCTACTATATATGTGATCTCAAATTATTTTGCATGACTCACCTTTTTAAAAAGTTGTGGAGTTAGAGAAGTTTCTCATTTGTATATTTTGATATTTTTAATTATTTATTTTTTAATTATTTATTATTTATTTATGCAGGAAGAAAAGGATCATTGTCATTGAATATAAGCTAAGAAAGTAGTACAATGTAATTAAACTTCAGAGCTTATAGTATAAGTAAATTGCTTGTGCAGAGCAGGAAGATTTTTCCCCTCTATTATTCTGAACATTAAATACTGGCTGTTGCCCAAGAAAGGCTAATAAGCAAGACGAGACAGACATTTAATCAGGTATGTCAAATTCAGGTTTCCTTCAAAAAGAGGAAGCGCTAATCTATTTCTCACATCTGCCATAAATACAAGGAGACATATAGTGAAGCACTTAACTTCTATTTTTCTCTCCTTGTGTCTACAGCACGGAATCCTCCTGACATTTTGTCTAAATACTTAAATCAAAATGGTTGTCATTCTGTGTCTGGTACATCCCACAGCACAGAGGGTGATGCATTTTTTTTCCAATGTGACAAAGCTGTTAAAGAAACTCTTAGTTTACATATATTTAGCCATATGGTATATCAAATGAATTTTTCAAAACGCCCTTAGTCTTTGCTCTATGAACATGAAATAAGATACTCAGTAAAGAGACATATCAGATACATATAGAAATACATCAGCTAAGACCATGGTAAGATTTTTTTCTGTAAAGACTGTCTGGATGAATTGGATTTTTGTCTTACTCTTGGGAAAACTGAACTAGCTAAAATGCTTTAATGTATTCTTAAGTCTATCCTACTTTATTTTTTAAGCTGATGCTATGATTTTGTCATTTCAGTTGTCCCCAACTGTTATTCCCATTATCCTTCCCAATAGTGATGATGAGTTCCCCTCCCCTCCCCTCCCCTCCCCTCCTCTCATTTTTAAACTCAGGCAGAGTTAAGAAAAATAGTAGTTTTAACTTCTATTTAGATTATCAATATGTAATATAGTATTCCATACTTGACAGTACTTAAATTATTTGAATTACTTAAAATAATACACCAGATATTACTGTTATCTATAACAGTTTTACTTTTCCTTGTCTTTTTATTACTATTACTCCTCAAACAAAGATTGACTATATCTTTTATTTTTCTTAAAAAAATGCAGCAAATATATGAGTCAGGATTTTATTTATTTTTTTAATTAGCTTAATTTTTTTGATCTTCCTCTAATGCCTCCAGTATCAGATCCTCTCTTACTTTCTACTATAGGCTACCTAATACACAGATCACTATTTTGATGAGAAGTGGTTTCATAGAACTTGCTCCTCCCACAAAAAAGTTTTGTTCCTACTTCCACCCTTCAGTGCAATGGCAGGTATGATTATTTTTAGGAAAAATTAGTAACTTATCTGAAATGTAAAATGACAGATTTTTTCACAATGGACTGAAGGACAGTCTAGGTGTGTTTATAGACTAGTGAACGGAATTTTGACAACTCCAGGCCTGTATCCTGAAAATTAATCAATCTCATTACAAAACGTTGTTGGAAGGGACCTCTGGAGAAATGGAAGAGATTTTGTCATTTATTGTACTTGATCATTACTTATTTGGATATCTCAAGTATACATAATTTGGAATATGTCCTAGTTTGTCATTTTCACTGAATGCAACAAAAGAAATTCCCTGTGAAGTCTTAAGATCAGCCATTTGAATTAGATTGTTGAAAAATTATCCTCCTTCCAAATACCAGGTGTAATGCCAAAAATAGCTGACCTAGTTTACTGGAGCAGAGAAATAAATAAATCACCTTTTATTCTGAGATCACAGCTGAATATTAACCTATTTGTGAAACTGAGCCTACATGTACATATTTATTTCTGCCTGTGTATAAGGAACTCAATTCTCATTCTCAGTTACAGCATTCATTATTTGTTAAAGCAATAGTTATGAAATTTATCTATTTGTTTATCTTTCGAAGCAGAAGGCCCTTGTGGGTGAATGCAGATAATTGTTGGGAGAGGAAAGAGAAGAATTTCTAAAGAAGAAAAAACAATGCTTCAGGCTTTTTCATGTCATCCAGTCAAAATCTGTTACGCTACAAAGATCTTCAGATGTGTATGACATTCCTGCCTACAGTGCTAAGCGTTTATATACGGGCAGATTACTCCCCAGTGTCCTCTGAAGATGATAGGGGCGACACTGAATGAACTGACATTTTTCAGCATTTGTTTAAGCCCCAGACAATGCTAAATTCCATCCTTTGAGTTCAATGAATCAAAATTGAATGCTAATAATTACTGTATTTGCAATCCCACAGGCTTTACAACCCTTGAGATGGATCATAAGAATTCAGTTAAAGAGGGATGAAACTCAGAGTGCTGCCTAGTAAATTGGCCCAAATATCACACAATAAATGACATGTTTTTAAGGTTTACCTAAACTCCTAGGATATCTGAGAGACTGTTGCTGTGGAGTCTATTAAGAAGGGGAGAATTTTTATCAATACCAATGAAAGCAAATAGTCTAGACAAAAGGGCTGACATATTCATTGCATGAAGATTAATATAGTCTTGATTCTTTTTTTCTCGGTATCTTCATAACTTTTCATGTCTGTCTTTGTAAATCTTTTTTAAACTTTATCACAGTAGGAATGAAGTAAATGTTTGTGGATACTGTCAAAGTTCCTTATACTCCCATCACATCCTGAGACCACATAGCAATATCAGTATCTGAGGAAGATTCTCAAGCTTTGCTGCTTAAAACATCAGCTTTAGATAAGCTCAGCCTCTTGGGGTGACTGTTTGGATTTGAGGAAAGAGAGCAGATGAAATTACACATTTGACAAGGGAGATACAAAAGAAACTGCTATTAATGAACAAGAATGAACACCTCTTCTAAAGGAAGCTTAAACAAGGGACAAAACTTGAATAAGTTAGTTTATTTAGTACTTTTTCTGCACATTTCATAATGTGAAATGGTACGAATGTGATCAGCCTCTGATGATAAAAATCTGCCACTATTTCTATTTTTCTTTACTGGGCACACAGCGCAAGCTCACTTGCAGGCATTGAGAGTATGCAAAAAAATTACGTTTGGGATCCATCTTTTCACGAGCCAGAGCAATAAGAGATGTATTAAAAAGAGGATCTTTTTCTTTAATACTTAAAAAAAAATTTTTTTTCCCCACTATCTGACTAAGTATATAGAATACAATAGAATCATATAATCACAGACCTATAGAATCAAATAATCATTAACAGCCATCTAGTCCAACCATTGCCCCATCACCACCATGCCAACTGAAACATGAAGTATGAGAAGCAAGAAGTATGAGCTGTAGTTACTGAAATGTATGCCCCACCCTACCCACCCCCCTTTGTTTTTCAGAAAATTTCCTTTTTGTAGCTGTATATAGCTATTACTATGTATAAAAGCTGTTTTTAACATCTATTTTTCCTTGACTAAAGGATGTCATATGGTTATAACATGATACTGTCTGTCAGTGCATTTGTATTTTAGTACCTGCCCCATCTGTGAATTTCTGGTCATCTTGTTTTATTTTGGTAGGATTTGCATGCAAGAAACAAAATATGTATGTGAGAGTATAGGTATAAATAAGCAAAACCATCAGGCTGGTAAGATATTCCTGAGCCTGTGGTGTCAGCCTAATTTTCCTCCTATGAAAATCAGTTGTAAAGCTCCTATTGCCTTGGGGTAGAGTTAATCCGTCACTGAACACCTTTGAAAATCCCATTTCTGGTGCCTAGAAATCTCATTATACTACTGTAGGGCAGAAGTAATTGCTCATAGTATAAAGCAAAGTTATAACTGAGCTGTAAGAAAATATGAAATTGCAAAATTGTGGAATACGAACAAAACACAGTTTAGAAGAAAAGAGAGAACTATCCTGTGAATCAAGAATGCAAGTTCCCAGTCTCTGAGTGAATCAGTGGATTATACCTGGGAAGAGAACAATTAAAAAGACAAACAAACAAACAACAACAAAAACACAGGCACATAAAAAACAAAGTGGCAAAAATGAACAAACAAAAAAACAACTAAACCCCACTGAAGTCAACTTGCAAGCAATTAGAAGTTTTGTACATGCACTGATTTTTAAAACAATACTATTTTTGAACTTTGTATCTCTGTGCTTATGAAAAGCATTCATCTTGAAAAATGAAACTTTTTGAAATACAATTAAAATCAATGTCTTCCTTTGACACAGGCCCATTAAATACATTGAGTTTGGTTTCTCTTAAGAAATACAGTACTTTCTGAGGAGCCTTGAGCCAGCACCTGCAAAAAAAAAAAAAAAAAATGCTGGAAATGTTCTGGCTTCAGTAGTAGAATGAGCAGTTTCCCTTCTCTATGAGATCATTTGATTACCGTGGCAGTAAAATTTTAATGTCCCTACCAACAAAAGTCATTCTATGATTCTATTTATCTTTTCTTCATATTTTTTATTTTATTTTGTTTTGAACCTTGCTGCATAGATACTTATTGTAAGTTATAATTTAATTCAGAGACTGTTTAGCTGACTACACAGTAAAAGGTGCTATTCAGCCTAAATGACAATCTCTCACTCCACGAGAATAAAGCTCTATTGATTTGCTCTGTAGGGTTTTTTTCGTACTGAAGGTGCCCTAACTCATCCAGGTAGAGCAGCCATTTATAATTATTACCTGTTGGCATGGAAAGCAGTGAGCTTGCAATGTAATACAATTTCAAAATTTTACAGAAACATCTACATTAATGGACACAGATCTATATCATCCCTGAATATGAAGAAAAATTGACAGAGAATGTAAGATTACATAGATTCAGGATAAATAGCACTTGGTAAAGTTGGAATCTTGTCACAACTCCACCTCAAACCCTGTAGCAACCTCTAGTCAAACTGGCAAAGACTGATCTAGAAGAGCACAAACTCTGTAGCTCCATAGAGGAAGAAAATTCTTAAATTGTTTAGCTTTAGCATTTCAGTCAAGCAAACTGTCACCCCATCAAAGTCTTTTACGGAACTGTCAGCATAGCAATGTTGAATGTTAGAGTTTTCCAGCCATTTTGAGATCAAATGTTCTCCTTTCTGCCACTTTGTGTGTCCTTCCTTCACACTATGTTTCTATCCTCTTAGCGCTTGCGATGGACTTGATATTTTTTGTTTGCCACATGGACTAAAAAGCAATTGCTTCCCTTTTTTATGGGGGTTGCTCAGACATTCCTCCTGAAAATCTTTCACTTGAATGCTTGAACTACATCCATTGAAAGACAGAAGCTAAGTCACAGAGATCTCTCAACTCTTGGCTTTGGAGGTCAACATCATATATATCAGAGGAGGAAGAAATCCCTAGGGACAAATATAGGCTCGCCTCCTGCAGGAGGAGTTTTTTTCTTCCTCCCTCATCTAATACAGCCACTGGAAGATGAAATCTCTATCCAAAGTTTTTAAAAATTCTATCTATTTTAATCTGTATAATAAGAGTCTGGATATTCTTATAATGTATCAAGGTTTTGAGTCATTTTAATCCCTTGGCCTCCTCTCTAGTTTAATGTCTTATTCCATTCTTTCAGAGAACATATTATAAAGCTTAATCATTTGTGCACCTGGGTATTTTAAATGTTTTACTCTGATGGTTCTCACAGAAGAACTGAATATCTAAGATAGTACAGAAATAATATTTGCAATAAGATCAAGTTGTCTAATTTATTGACATTTGACAGAAGGAGTCATCTGTCAAAAGTATCTACATATACTCATTTTAAAAAGCCATCAATAAATTAGTAAGAGTTTTGCCCAGTGGCAAGGAAAGCCACTGTTTACCCAGGTATAATTCAGTCTAAAAATAAAAAGATCCATTATCATTAAAGCAGTGAAATTTGACAACCTCCAGAAAAGGGCAGTGGGGGCAGTTTATTTCCTTCTTTTCTTCCTCTTAGCCCTTTCTAGTTTAGGGAAAATTTTGCTAACGTTTATCAGAGAGTTGCTTCTGATATGGGATGGGGGCTAGTTTTCAGACTTTCCTTCTAAATAAAATCTACTGAACTCCCTGGGATTAAATATTTTAAGAGTACTTTTGGCCACTCACGCAAATAAGAAGCATTAGCTGAATTATTTAATCACCATACAAAACTAAGTAAGAAGAAGTAAAGTTTGTTTGTATTTACAAGACATCTGATACTTTCTGAGATAAAGCAGAAGCACAAAAGGCAGACAAGGAGAACCAGATTAAGTTACTGTTGCTTGAGAAAAGATGTCCCAGTAAACAGCATCTTAAGTAGTTGGAAGTGTATCTGCTAGTGATTGCAGGCAGTTCAGAGACATTTCTTCAGAAAACAAGTGAAACAGAAACTCCTTTCAACAAAGGACAGATGCTGCTAGGTCAGAAACAGGATTTTACAATAAAAGGAGCAAAACAAAAACTGAAGATAATATCACTGAAAAAAAAAATGAAGAGGCAAATGCAGCAGCTCAGAGGGAACATACTGAAAAGATAGAGAACAGAAGGACAAAGAGCTACCCTGTCCCCTGCCCCTGAAAGCAAAGAAAGTGAAAATTGACTTGAGATGATAGAATCACAAACGCAGCAAATAAAGGAAAGGAAAAAGAAATGGGAAGTAGGAGGGAGGAGGCCTCCGAGACAAGAGGCAATACAGCAGAGATTTGTCATGAGCTGACAGTCACATCTTTGTATGATGATGATAGCTGGCAACAATTTTTATACCTCTGAACATCTTCATGGATGTGATGTTTCACTGTTGCTGTTCAGGATGCTAAGAAATAATTCAGAATGAGAGACTTCTTGTTTACTTCTGAACAGCTCTTTTCTTGTTCAGAATCCTTCTGCAAATCGACAGCCATTTCTAGCAGCAATTCAGCCTTTCTTCTGCTGTGTACAGCGGGGGTAATGCACTTGTGTTCTGGGCTATTACACAAGCTCATGAAATTGTGGAGGGTGGCTGCTGTTTTGTGCCTGAATGTTTCACCCCAGCTTCCTAGGTAATAATTTAATTTTGTTGGTTTTCAAAAGTGGAAATCAGTGATTTCTAAAGAAAAACCTTTTCTGACAATCCAATTAACTAAATTAAGGCACCCATTTAATTTAAATTGCTTTTACAGAGCATTACTTCTTTTTGCCACCATGTCTATTTAATTTTGCTATGGGCAAGAATCTTAAAGCTCGTGTTCTCAGCAAAATCTATGCAAAAGTTATAGTGTGTTAGGAGTCCTCAGTGTTTCTCTTCTGAAATAACAGATTTACTGGAGTGGGAGCATAAGGACAGGAAAGAAAAAGAGAGGAAGATCTGCACCCATGTCTACAACCTTATATATAACTCTACTTATGTCACACTGTAGAAGTGTACTTGTCTTTTGCCTCAGTGTTCTAAAAGACTTCAAGTTTTCTTCTTACAGAGACATTTTCGTGCTACTTACAGTGAAAAATTCAAAATGTATTCACATGAATATCTCACTCAGGTGATTTGGCACTGGAGACATAGGTACCACAGTCTGTCTTGCACCAACGCAGCTTGTATGATTCCTCACTACTGCCCCACCGCTGCCTTTTCAAAAGGATCTTGCGGAGACTAAGTTGCTCTCAAAACCTCTGTGCTGCTCAGAGCTGTTTTATTGCTCTAGGTTGTGAGAGAGAACGAAGTTCAGGTCAGTAGGTGGGTTATCTCTTTCAAATGTTTAATGGTTATCTATGGTGTTCTTTTTTGGTCCTGAAGGGTTCTTGAAGGGTTATCTAGGCCTGTTTATGTGCACCCCCTTTAAAATGGTAGGAAGCAATGGTAGGAAGATGCTGAATTGCCTTCTCTCTCATGAAGTCATCACTAATCTTCTCTAATATGCTGAGGCTGCATTTAAATGATAATTATTTTTGTTTTCTTGACCAAGTGTTACAACACAGTTTAATAGCTTTTGGATTGTTATACAAATTCCAGCAGTTTCTTCCTTTTGTATTGGTAATGTTGAGCGTTTAACTGGTGCAAAGCCTAGTCCACACTACAAAAAAAGTGTATACTCAGAAAATACGGTGTTAAACTGTTTCCAAATTGCTAATGAGGTGTTGAGGTAAACCAGGCCACATTTGTCTGGATGCCAGATCTCATTCCAGGGTAGTGAACACGAGGTTGTGTTATCGTAGATTTAAACTTATAGCTACAGTTGTAGACCAGCAATGCCTCTTCCTTCAATTCTTCCTCACACTTACCAGCCTCACTTTCTGCATCCTGCTAAGCCCCTGGCTTTATACCTGAAGAGGCCTCCAGATCTGTCCTCAGGCCTCACCTCCACTCTGGGCTCCCAGACACTGACATTTAGGTCATTCAGAATTGCATTCCCAGGCATTCTATAAGAAGACTGCTTACTGAGAAGGAATAGCAGCCTGAAGGATAAAAGATAGCAAAGCATGGTCTTGAAGGGAATATGCAAATAGTGCCTCATTCTTTATGGCCCGAGATGTAAGAAAAAAAAACATGGCCTTGTCTTCTCTGCAGATTCTCTAAGTCAGAGACTGCCCCAGCCCTGTGTGAAAGCCTCCAGCTGTGGAGCAGGTGGAAACAATGATTGTTCTGTAGCAACAGCCTCTATAAGACTTGTGGAAGTAGGGGGAGTCTAGGAAAGAAGGAGTGTATGTGAGAGGTAGCTGTAACTATTTACACAATAGATATAGTAAGTTAGATGAAAATCACATTACCTGTCATCTTCAAGGGAAATAAATGTGAGACATTGGAATATCTCACCTGAGTTAGCCAGAGACCAGGACTTAAGAAATCATCTTGGTTTAGCATTTTCTTAAGGCAGAGTGTTCATAGAGAAAACAGCAACTTTTCTCCCTGGGAAAGGGAGTGATTTACTTGTAGGGAATGATTTAAAAGACATGCTAGCAGACATTATGTGCATGTTCATTTCCACTGTGAGACATGAATGAGAAGACACCATTAGACAAAGATAGCTGTAAATACCCAGTCCTGACCACTTAATTGGAAGAATCGGTGATGACCAGTTCATAGTCAGCAACAGAAATCATCTTGGGTATGGGGATAATGAACTTGCATATTGCAGGATGATGTTGTAGGACAGGCACCAGGTGCTGTGACAGAGTGAGCTCAGTAATCATTACTGACTGTGATTTTTAATTGATATTGTTAAAATAGAAGTGGACAGGTTCATTCTTCTGGAATTTCTACCCAATTTCTGGAAGGAAAAGGTCACAGCCAACATGTCGGCTATGAATTTTCATGAGGAATTGCAGAGTATGCCAACCAGGAAAATAAACTGAGGTGCCAAAAGTAGAGCAGATGCCAAGGAAATACTCAGTTCACTGCCTCCTTTGCACCTCACCCTCACTTGGTGAGGTGCAACACCCTGGTTGTTCCCTTGTATGGCTTCTTAGGAGCTGAAGGAGGTCTGCATGTGCAGCACCATCCATCACGTTGTGTGAGAAACTGACTTTAATAGAGCACTCATTTGGGACATTTGATTCAGTGTCCACAGGAGAAACAAGTCTAATAAAGGGCTGTTGTGATGAGTGATGCAAATGTGTGAGATAAAGATGTGGTAAGCCTGAGCTCGTCTCACCCAACTCAGAAAGATAGTAGAGAGAGCACCACAACAAGGATAGGGCTGTTCTGGGAACATGTTTAGGATCTTAAAGCTGCCTTTGTTTCTAACACTCCTAGTAAGTGGAGAAATGTCAGGTGTTTTAGGTTGCTTTGCTTGGAAGACTCCTTGTACACTTTTGTTGTTGTAGTTGTTGTTTTTTAAGTTATCTCGTCTGTTTCAGTATTTGCACGCACTTTACACCAATCCATTTAGAGTAGTTCATGTTTTCACTGTAACAGCAAATAAAACCAGTTATTTTCTTATTAACATTTTTCTAAAAATTGGCTGAGATGCTGCAGAAACTTCATGAATGAGCATAGGACAAAGCAGGTTGTAAAATCTGATTTAGCTGAGCATAATAATATCTCTGATATTATCTCTGAGAATAACATACTTGGCATGCATAATATTTTCTTGAAAGAACTGTTTTAAAAATTGTTTCCAAAAAAAAAAAAAAATCATGGAACTGTTTTGGAAAATATATGTGCATATACTGAAAGTGTTTAATCCTCGTTGGTTCCAGAAGCCAGAGGCTTAGCAATGCTCCTTCACTGAGCTAGGAAATGAGATGGCCTACAAGGGAGAGAATTGAACTGAGAATAGGACAAGAGAGGTAGCTCACTACAGCTAAATGATACATCTTACCTTACCACACGCTATAAATACCAGTGGCTGTATAATCCAAAGCAACTGCTCTAGTCGTGTCTGAACACTTTCTGCCATTCTGAGTTGTGCTGTAAAAATGTTATTTGTACAAATCTTATATCTTTTGTTTAGAAATCTAGTGCTTTTTATGCAAATAATGGGGTCTTTTCCCATTCAGTCTAAACCTCATTTTGTTCTACTTCACCTGAACTCACTAGGGTGGAGGTGTGGAACATGTTGAATGATTGTCTACAAGTTTGTTGCAATCCCTGATGGAGGTGCCTTGTGAACAAGGTACAAAGACTGGTTCCAAGTGTACTTCTATCCTAATTTATACCCATGACACAGACGAAAACATCTCACAAATGACATATACCTAGGGTAGAGTTAGATGCATTGCTCTATTTCAGTCCTACAGTTGATGTTCATTGCAGTAGCCGTTGGTACCTGTGAGAGAAACAGACTTTGTATTGCTGTAGGGATGTTTTCCTCTATGTTCCTGTACTCTTCTATTATATTTTCTTAGTACAGGAGGGAATACAGGGAATTTGCAGTCCCCTAGAGCCCAATATTTTGTGGAAAGAACACATATACCAGTCAGAAATATACAAGACATCAGAATTTGAATTCTTTTCACCAATTGTAACATAGAGAATCTATTTTAAACACAGTGATATTTACACTTTCATTCAGTTGCTTAAAAGTTTGCCGAAGCAGTGAAAATGTAGTTGTAGACTCATTTATTCATACTTCAGCAGTTATACCCTTGAGAATATTTCAAGCAAAACTGCATTCAAATAGGCTGTTTATTTGTTTTAAGGACTTAAAAAATAAACAATTAAATAGTCCATCTGTTCCCAAATGCTTTCAGTTAAACATTTGACTATAGACTTTTGAAAAGGCAATTTTGCTAAATTGAGCATTCTGTGTTACATGTGTACAAATCTTTGACTACTACAGGCAAGCAACAAAACAGACAAAGTCTTGGCTTCACCAAATTTACAGATGGTGTAAATCAGTGGAGTTACACCCGCTTATGTTACACTAGATTACTCTTATTCTTTTCAGACAAGTAGAAGATAAAAATACTCCAATCTGAAACCTGAGTTAATCTTGCAATTAGAGATCACAATCAATGGCTTTAAAATCCCTGGGAGAGAACTTTCAGCATGCATTGGTGGAAATCGCATTTTGAAATAACTTTATATCCCATGGAATTCTTTTTCTTATATTTTACAGTTGGGCAAGAAATAGCTGATACTGCTATTAAAAGCAAGATCTGCTCTAAAATGAGGGCAAATTGTAATGTTATAAATGCATACAGACAAAAAATGTGTGATTAAAGGATAATTTATAGTTTTCATTAAATGAATCTACTTCATTCTAGGAACAAAGTGATATTTTATTAATAGAAATTCATGATTGTTATTAATTGCATGTTTTAAATGCTTTCATTTTAATCTGTCATCAGTTTCCCGTAGCAAAATGATTTGTTCCATCTTTGAATATTCTGAACTTTACTTTGCTCTTAAATTGTGTCAAAACTTTCCTTTGGGCAAGCATGATTTTGGCAAGCATTTCTTCTATTTAACACTAACCATCCTTTGAGTCTTCATCTTACTTTCTCAAAGTACTACTTTTAATCTTGCTTTAACATTTTCAAAGGCAGAAATGTATTAGGTAAATTTTAAACTGTTGCTTTATTATCTCTGTTATTAATGAGTATTTATTTGTGTAATAATCCAATCAGGAATAGCAAATTAATTCAACATTCTCATTTCTGTGTACATTCAGATTAATTAAGTATTCTTTCAGGAATTTTATTTCACATAGACTGGCAATATTTCATGAAATAATTCCTTGAAATCAATTCACTGTGTTTGACTCATCAGAATGTATCTCCAGAAATCAGTCTGTATATGGAAAACAGACATGGAGGCTGAATCACTTTACGATCACAGATGGCGGGACAGATGTTACAAATGTATTATAGTTATAGGGAAACATCAGTACTCTGAGGAAAGAATACATTGTCTTCAAAAAAACCTGAAGATTCTAAATAGAATTGCATGAGATGAAGCAAATTCTGCTTTACTGTTCTTTCAGAGGTACTTCAAGGACGTGACTGGGAACAGAATTTGGTCTTATCTTTTTCTGAATTATAGTAGAGACATCATAAAATACAAAAATCTTATTGAAGAAAAACAAACAAAAACCCAACAGAAATAAATAAGTCAGAGATAGCTACAAGGGAAAAAAAACTAGATGGTCAAAGGCTATAATAGCATAAAGTAATGGGAGGTAAGTTTTTAAAGACGCATTCCATCAATATGTCTGTCTCACACCCTGCTTCTGTCTCAGTGAAAATTGTCCACATCTCAGCATGCTTCTTCCCAAACTTCTATAACTTCATTTTTTTATTTGTATTTTTTCCCTTTTTTGAATATGATCTCTTTTTCTTGCATGTTACCTGTGTCATTCCAGGCATTTACTCATTTAATATGATTAGGACCTCAATTTTTGTTTAACTTGAACTAGGCTGGAATCTCTCTGCAAACAAGTAACCAAAGAATTCCCCTTCCCTCTTATCCAGTATTATCTAGCTTTTCATACAATTTGAATTCATTCAAAATCAACCCCTTCACTTCCCTAAAAGTTAGGAGTGTGTGTGTGTGTGTGTGTGTGTGTGTGTGTGTGATTTTGGCGTTTTGTTTGTTTGTTGGTTTATTCTAAAGGAAAAAGAGGAAGCACATCTACTTGGTGCAAAAGAAAGGAGAATTTGGTTCATGGAATGGGGCTGATAAATAGCAAAGAGCTGTGAAGAAGAGGACATGCAGGAAAATGCAGGGAAAAAGAAAGGAGTAATGAATCTGTTCTTAAAAGGACTGGAAGGTTCTGAAAACTGAAAGGCTGGCAGGAAAAACATTTGGAAATACATAGATTTTCAATTGATTGAAACTTCAAAATGAGCTGATGGGCTAAAGAGAATGATACACTGTAGGGTATAGCAGCAGCTTAGAAGTAGTAATGGGAGAGTTTGAAGTGGAGACAAGATAATTCAGATCAACCTGGAGGTATAGGAAGGAAAGCATGCATTTTAGCAACAATACGAAGAAGAAAAAGTGATTCAATGGCATCTTGAAGACAAGGGAAACAGGACAGAAATGAGACCAAAGGACATCACAGGGCACTGCAAATTAAATTAAATGGAGAACGGAAGCTGTGGGAGAAAAAATGATGTCTCATATACTCTGATGACTTCACCTGCTGCCACTCCAGTGGATTTAAGGATGAGTCACCAGGGGTGAATACTGCCCTTATTAATCTTAAGATAATAAAGTGCTAATATTAATCCTGAGTGGACAAAAAAAAAAAGTTAGTTAAAAAATTAGCTATGAACATTTTATGGATGTGAAATCAAAGATTTCCTACTGTTGTGTCCTCAGAGAACTGAAAAAAGGATAACAGAAAGTAAACACAACTTGTTGGTGCCTTCCTTTCTCATTTTTGTGTGTGAATTACGACTGTTGCAGAATGCTTCTCTACTGTTTTTCCATTTATCTTCTTGCAATACCAATGTTAAATTGTTTCAAAATAGGAAGAACCAGTCAGCTTTTCCATTAGTCTCCTACTTCTTTTGCTTTATCAGAATGATGTTAGCAGAGCTGAGCTCAAACTTCAAAATCAAAACCCAAGCTCACAGCAAAATACTTGACAACAAGCAAACTCCCCAGACAAAAATGAGGATATATTCTGAATACTAGCATGCTCTAAATTTATCCGCCTATTAATAAAAACACATATACGTGCAAAATATACTATTTAGGGAGTTTCCAAAATTCTCCAAGTGCTTCAAGGAACAGATAAAAAAACAGAGTTCCTTCTCTGAGAAACTGTGGCATGGATTTAGATGTGAAGAAGCTAGAGAAAGAAGCAAGAAAAAGGGTGTGAGGAAGAACTCAGCAAAAGAGAATTCAAGTTGTTTAGTTGCATTTCACCTTTGGGAAATGTTGGCCAAATTCACAAGAGAAAGAAAAGTTCCCATCTGTCCTAGACTAAAAACAGAATAACACAGGGATGAACTGAATATTTTATTTTGTTCTTCTCCTTGGATTTAGCATCTAAAAAGATTTGCTGAGTGCTGATATCACTTATTTAAGTGATAACTTTGCTGGCAGGGGTTAAATCTGATGTTTCAACACTTTTTTCTAGTCAGTTCCATCATATTTTGAACTGAGAAAAATATTTATTTCATCTTGCATGCAATTAGTAATCATTTGATATTCAGTAGTCACTTCCCCTCACCTACTTAGCAGTTGACCTTCCTTTTTGCCATGGAGCCTACCATTAGTACACACATGCCAACAGGCTTTTATCATAAAGACAGTTTTGATCTTCCAGCATGAGGAAGCTGTCTTTCAGGTGAGCTGATTACAGAGTGTGTTAAGGTCTAAAACTAGTCCCCAGATGTTGGGAGAATTGTAGCCAGGTGTTGTGGTTTTATGATTTTTGGTTATTGGTATTCTATGTCATAACATTATGTAGTGCACTGGGAGTTAAAGAGTTAATGCTCCAGTTCCATGGATTGTGGATAGTTCCAGGTACCTGATTCTCAGAAGAGAAGAACTACACTTCCAAGAGGACTTTGCTGTTGTTACAGATTTCTGGTCAGAGGGAAAGATAAAAACTGTTTGCAGATCACGGGACATTCCCTCTTCTCTTCCCGTCTCTCGTCCCGGCAGCATCTCGCTACCCAGCTGTCTCACCGTCGGCATTAGAGTAAGGCCTACCTTAACTTTGGACACTCTCTCACATTTTATTGGATTTATTAACTTAAATTGTAATTATATTATATTATATTGCGTTATTTTGCATTCCGATATCTTATTTAGTAAACATGTTTGTTTCTCCTCAGATTGCTGCCGCTGTTTTGTTTTTAGGCCCATCTCCCTATCCTTTTTCCTTTTTCCCCTTCCCGGGGCATGGGTCCATGGGTCCCCTGCCCCATTTGTCAAGCAACCAGGCCGAACCTGCCTGTAAACCGCTGACGCCAGGTAACACAAGAATAAAATGCTGGTGCTAGTCAGTATAAAGAGCACAAGCTCCTCTATAAGAACAGATAAAAGCAGTAAGAGCTTATCATGTTTTCCTGCCTCAGCTGATACCAGATAAGTGCTAGGGAAAGAAAAAATTGTGATGTGTCTCAGGAAGATGTTTCTTCTCAAGAAAAATATTCTGCCAAAGTGAGATTGCCAATGCTGCATACAGACAAGCTTTATATTAATTATCTGTGTTCATAAAGTAAGAATGATTACATCAATAAAGGGTGACTCATAGTTAAATGGTGCCTTTCAACCGTACGACATCTATTGAGAACAAACACTTCTCTCCAGACTGAAGCCAGCTAATGCACTAACAACATAATTACAATGATTGCAGCTGTGACAAGGGGTATGAGTGGCTTTCAACCACAGCATATAACAGCTTACAAGAAATGCATTTCTGTTAGTTAAGTATGTTGTAGTTTTGGTTATCAGAGCAACTAGAATGGAATTGGAGCTATTGGCTTAAACTAGGTGCTGCAGAAATTGATGAGTAGAATCTATTAAAACTGAAAGAAAAAAAAATCTAAAACCAAGATAGCATTCTACTGTTATTTTTATGATATTACTGTGCTCTCTGTGAGTGCTTTCTGTGGATATACGCACACACAAAAAAATAGTTCCTGTTTTCAGTTGCTCACCAATGAGAAGAGAGATGGAGGGGTAGGATTCTTTTCAGTGGACTCATGAGAGCCTGAGCTACTGACTCAGGGCTTCCAATACAGTTACTTGAAATAAGCAGACACTTTCAGAATGTGATTCATTTTGCCATATTTGAAACTTCCATATTTTGGTGGGATTATTTTTAAAGCAGCTGATTAGCTCCACTAGGGTGATTTGCCCAGATATGCACATACACATTGTAATAGCCTTTATCAGACCAGCTGAGTTATACCTTTAGATGAATAGAGACATACATATGAAGCAGTGCTAAAATAAATAGGATCATAAATCTAAGGTAGAAAATAGTCATAATACCCAACATTAGGTACCCTGTGGGTATAAAAGTGAACATAAGATTTAAGAGAGGAAAGACTGGTGAGTATTTAGACTGTTCTTCCTAGAACATAGGCAACATGTGAGAAGCAGCAGAAAGTAGTGTGTGCCTGAAGACCTAGCCCGTTACCCAACCAAAGACAGGCAGAAATGTAGGCTCCCCATAGGCATCCAATATCTGGGCATCCCCTTCTATTTCTTTTTACGCCTTCTAGGTTTGAGATAAATCCTCCTTCCTTTCCCCCTCCTTCCATTATTCTAATGTCTGAGTGCAGTGTTTCTCAATTTTAGTAGTGCTTTGATAGCTTATCTTCCAGCAAAGGCAAAAATTAACTTCACTATTTAAAGCACTTTTTTGATTATTACAGTCTGAAGCCTCTTTCAATTTTCAACAAATTACATATCGTAACAAGTATTACATATACATATGTTCTATTAAATTCATAATCTACACTGTGGCCTTAGTTTTCGCCAGGGACTACTCATCACAATTCATTAGTACTTACTGAAGTGCTGAAGGGGTGTTTTTTCCAAATCATGTTCCCTCTTCTTTATCTCATTCTTCTATTTTCAGAGGTACCTCGAAGAAAAACAAGGAAAAAAAACCAAATCAAAACAAAACAAAAAAACCTGGAAAACAATTTTATGTTCTGTTAGAAAAATTGAAAAGTATCATTGTGTTTCTGCATAAATCCATGATGTCCCTACCTCTTAAGCACTGTTTTGCTTCTGACTATCATATCACAAAGAGAAAGAGATGAAACTGAAAAAGTGCCAAGGCAGGCAACAAATGTCCCCAACAGCATGGAAAGAGAACAGAGTTGCCATCTGGGTTTGCCTTGACCCAGAAAGTTTTTGCCTTGAATACTTGTGCCTGTTTGGCCCAATAGAGTTAATTTAAGCACTTTGTAGACACTTTTTTGCTGAAGTTGTACCACTTGCAATTCAAAGATCTTTTAAGAATGTGCACATAGTGATTGGAACAGTTTTTGAAAGTCATTATAATAAGAAAAAAGGGTTTGTGAAAATGGGACCTAACTGATGTATTTATTGTATTTTTAATACTAAGCGCATTCATGAGCTAGGGAGGACATGACTAGACGAAGTAGTACAGTCAGATTGTATTAGACATTCATAAGAATACCAAAATCTTTCCCTTCCAGCATAATGTTTGCTGGAGGGAAAGTTGTAAAGCACAGAGGGAAAGCACAGCAAAAGACATTTTCAAGAATGTTTTTGTTTTCTAATGAATATAAAAATTACGATTTTCCCTATAATTTAAATCCATGATCCAGAACTAATGGAAACTTTGACACGTCATTAAAAGCTACCCCAATATGACTATGCCTCTACTGCTTTGAGGTTGCGTTGATGATTAATTATTTTCTGCACTTTGCTTTATGCTACAGTAAAGTTTTGAGTTGGAGAACACATGGCTAACCTGAATTTGATAACTAGTTTTCTTACTCATGGAGTTGCTTGTACATAATTATTATTACTGGAAACACATTGACATTTTACTTCTTATATAGTTTTCATGATTTTACCTGAATTGTAGGCAACATCTTGGCCTAAAAAATATAAATACAATTTGTTCCATAATCTCTGCATGAATTATAACAGATGACTGTGCATGAGAGAAGAATTTAAACATCAGTTCAATGGCTGTCATAATCTTCAAAAGTGCAGACATTTAACAGTGTTGAAAAACAAAAGAATCTGTTAGACATTGGCTATGTGGCTGCTGCCACATGATTTTCAGAATGGTCAGACCTGACCTCAGAGGGTCCACAGTCATGGTGAAATGCCCCTTTTGTTAAAATTATATGCACAATTGCTTATGTTGTTAACTTTACTGGCACTCTTTTCCATGGCCTGTTGTCATTCATAATGCACAGTAGAAAAACACTGTTACTGAGGAATAGTATGTGTTTTCATGTATGTCTGTTCTTCATCAGTATCAAGTAGAGCTCTCTTACACATACCTCTACAGCCTAGCACAAGCACACTTTCTTCTGATTTTGTGCCTATACAGAATGAAATTCCATACAGGCTATCTCAGGTAAAACTTACTTCATATGCTTTTTCTGCCTTTTTTTGAAAGCATGTAATTTTAAGAAACTGCAGAATTTATGCATTATGAATTTATCCATTATGTAAGTGGTTGCATTAGAACCTATCAACCATACTGATGCAAAGCATGATATATCAAATGCTGTTGACCATGACTCATCATTGCTTGTATTAAGCAGGGGAAAAATTTGTTGATATCCTTGCTGTGCAACACCAATAAAGGATACAGGACTTGTTTCAGGTGAACCCTCAAAGCTTCTAGTTTTTAATTCAGATAAGGGTGGTCACATTTGGCACCCTGTAAAAAGATTATTCAGTTATAGTTTGGATCTGATCATTTGTTAAAATGAGGAATAAAATTTAGGAAATGTAAATACTTTTATATTCAGAAGCTGCAGAAACAGTTTCAGTGAGTGCAGAGTACTGAGAGAATCAAAATGAGAACTAATTTGCTTCCATTTAAAGATGGCTTTGTGATTTCTGAAGTATATTCTTCTTTTTTTTTTTTTTTTTTTTTTTTTCCTATTAAAACTGGAAGGAGGCTCCAGCTGTCCTCAGAACCCGTGTCCAATAGCGAGTGTTTCGGTAATGTGTTTTTGCTGCACACTTATTCTAAAGAATAACTGCCGTGTCTCTGATACAATTAACTTCATTGTAACAGCTGGCAAATCCTGTTTTTTAAAAAGAGACTCCTGTAGAGCATTCAGGTTGTGAAGACGATATAAATTATAATAAAAAATCATGACATAAGAGAGACAAGACATATATGATCAGTGGTAGCACGTAGCAGGCCAGATCACACTTTTCACAGCACTTCATCAATGCTAATAAGCATGTATTTGCATTTTTCTCAATTTAGGAAAGATTTCACATATACTCTTAAGTTTAAACTGAAGTTAGCATGCTAGCTTGCTGAGGCCTCCTTGATAGTACAAATCATTTTTATTATAAGATGGGAAGCATGGAAACAGGTTTTACTTTACTAGCAGGTATATTTGAAACCTGAGGATAAATGTTTTATTTTATTTTTTAATTTGCTTTAGTCTATTTTCACGGAAAATATCTTACTGTGCTAGGGGAGAAATCAAGGCAGAATTCCTACATCCTTCAAAGAAATAGGCCAGATATGGAGAAGCAAGGAATCATGACAACTTTGAAAAAAATGAAACATTTGCCCTGCTCCATTTTGAATTCTGCTCAGCTTCTGTGAAAGTCTTGATCCAATGTTTACCATAGCAGGAAGAGCCTGCAAGTACCTGCAAGTGGTATTTCCCTATAAGAGCAGCATTTTCACTGAAAAACTGAGCTCTGTAAATGTTAGCTTAACTTGATACCCTAAAAAGGAATGTATGATTCCAATCCCCAATCTGCCTTGGGGGCCATAAAATGGAGGTATGTGCCCTTCGCAGGGAACTCCTGATGTGTTGAGGGAGCAGGACCCCTTGCTGCCACGGGTGACATCTGGGAATGCTGCAGCCTGCACCTTCTCCAGCCAGTGACTTTGCTTCATGTTTGTGTCTGATCGGCTGGGCTATGAGCTGAGAGGTCTTGGGACTCAGAGAAGCCGATGGCTGCGTAGGCATGAGCCTGGACAACCTGCTCTGATGCCTCCATTTCAGCAATCAGTTTAGGCTAGGATCTTGCTACCATAGCACTTAGCAAACAAAGTTAGTAGGGGTCAGCAGAGAGTAAGTTCTCAGCACAGGTAAATAGAGTGTTCTGATTTTGAGGGAGTGGGAAATGAAGAGCATGTCTAGAGAAAGTGTCCTGGCTGGTGTGTCACTTGAAGGTAAAAATTACTCTGATAATACTTATGTGTAACAGCACTGGTAAAAATTTTTCTGATCATTTCAGGTCATGAGCCAAGAGACTTTGGCCTTGGTTCAAATACTATCTTAAAGTACAGCCACCAGTATTATCAGCTTTCTAAGTTGATGCAGAAAGTCTGGCTCTTCCTACAGGCTACAGAAGAAACAGAAACATGTATGTGTATGTACAAACATAGAGAGCAATATGATAAGCCAAATGAATTCCAGGCACAAAGACTGAAAAAGTAGTAAAGGGTAAAGCACATTGAACCTGCTAGCACTTTTAGAAAAGCTGTTATAATGTTAAATTGCCTTACATCTCTCAAATTGTTTTTTTGTTGTTGTTTGGTTGGTTGTTTTTTTTTTTGTTTTATTTTTTAGCTGCAAAAATGAAATTGTCTGATTTTCAACTGTATTCTGCTGGGCTGCATATGACTTTGTGATCAAGGTGGGATCAAAATAGGAATGGATCCCATACTTGAAAGCTTTGCTTTATGCAATTGCAGTCACCTAGCCATACCATCACAGCTCTTTGTATTTCTGTACCTTCATTCATTCTGTGTGAAGACCAGTACTGTAATAGTGCAGCTGCCTAGGTCATGTATGGGACAAGATCATTTTTTGGTTTTCTGCAGTACTCTCCAGGAGTGGACTGGTGTTTCAGGAACACCTTGTTCCAGACAAGGCCCAGGCAGGATATTGAGGACGCAGGTATTTTTCTCCTCTCTACCTCATATATAAAGAAGTGGGAGTTTCCAGACAGGAATCTGATCCAGTCCTTGTGCTTTTATTGTGAAGGAGATTTGGGTACGGCAGAGAAGAGTTTTCTGTCAAACCAAACAGGATATGGCTCAGTCAGCTGTAATGAGAGGAAGGAGGTGACTGAAAAGCAGTCAGGTCTACCTGCAGGAGGTGAGCATTCTGGAAACTCTGAACGCTGGGACTTTTCTGCTGGACATACACAGCCAACAGAGACCTATGTTTTCAGTATCCAGTTAGGTGAACTGGACCAAACCACCTTCAGCACCATCTTGAATATGTTTCTTTTTTTTGTTTGTTTCAATTTGCCTCTCTCTTTTTGACCCCATCACATTCAGACCACACATTGAAGAGGTGGTGAGGTGTCTATCCTGGGTGTTTATTCACAGCATTCTAAAACAGAAGCAGTTTCTTAGCTAGATGATTCCAGCCCTGATGCTGACTGTATTAAAATGTTCAGTGACTTATAACAATTTAACTAGGGAATATATTACTCTGCAGCTGTAGATTGACTTCCTCATTATTCATTGTTCCACTAAATTTTGTGTCATTTACTAAATTTATCTACAAAGAATTTATATCATCCTTTAGATTTCATATATGCTGTATTTTATAGCACAGTGCAGTTATGAAGCAATATCTTTTGTCAGCTATAGGGAAACATTTGTTTTGGTTACTCAAAAAAATATGTACAAATCATCATGTGAGCTTTCACAAATAACGCAAAAGAAAGAATAAATAGTACAATAAAAACACAAAACCTGTAATCTGCTCCAAACCATGATCAGTCAGTTCTTCACTGCTGCAAAACAAACAAACAAACAAAAAAATAAACCCCAAGATACTAAACAATTCTCTTTTGGTTCATAACCTCCTTGAGAAACAAGAGAAAATAGCTGGAGTGTTATTCTGCCCTTTTGATCATCCAGCACGGGGCTCTTTTGGATCAGTGGAGGGCAAAGACCAAGACAGCTTTGCCACAAGTACTTATTAAAACAAGCGGTGTGTAGTTTAAGTGCTTCTGCCACTCTCTATATGCAGCATGAACCAGCTCACTCTGACTTTCCTGAGAAAGGCTCAAAGGCCATGAACACTGAGAAATGTTTGCACAGCACACAGTCTAACGATCATTCTTAAAGAGAAGCTACCATTTTCATGCAAAAGAGATTGCTGGCTGTTCGGAGTTGCTGCAGCATTTCTGGAGCTGCCCATGTGGTGGCCCTTGTATACCAAAGTGTGCAATTACATATAATGCCAATATCTATTTTAAAATAAAATGTTACAAGAGGTATTCCCTATCAAAGCAACCAAGATTGTGAGGTTACTTTGTGTATACAAGAATTCTGCTAGTTTGAAATAGCTCTCCTTCTTCAATATGTCCGTGTATTTCATGCTATGTATATTATATGTGACCTATGCTTGTGTTGTAGTTAACCAGGCTTAGGTCTAGGATTTGTCCACAGTCCAAAACATTTTTTCTTGTTCTACTACAAATGACCACTTTGAAGTTACAAAGCATGTGTTAGCTATCAAAGGGCAGACCTACTTGAGAAACATTGTATACCTGTGTCAGTTTTCTGGTATTTTCAGGGATTTCTGCCTCACTGACAGCTATTTTGGAGAGCTATTTTGTTTCACAGATAATTTATTTGAAATAGGTTTTACTTTCTGAAACATTCCTGGGCTATTTAGGATTTTAAAGAATTCAGTTACAGCTGTGGTGAAAAACAATGATTAAGCAGATGAAATACATAAGAAAGGCTGTTGATCAGTTGGCTGGGAAGCTTGCTGTGCTGAGTAACCAGTGGTATTCCCCTGACATTATCCTCTAGTGTAGTTTAAAGCATGCTATATATCCTTGAGGACTTTATTTATACATTGTTAACCAATGACCTCTATTATATGGCTACACTGAATTGTTATGAGATTGAACAGGAACAGCAGCGGATGTCATTTATTTCCAAATGTAGAGTACAAAATTACAGTTAAGTTAATGTTAAGTTGGCTATCGCTTGGGTGCCATTAGCAAAACAGTTTTAGTATACTGTGTTGAAAAAGTCTTTTATATATTGAAAATGCGTTTTCTTTGAATATCTGAAGTTCTTACACAGAAGCCACTCTACTGCCCAGTACTCATATTGGGATGACGGTTCAATTCTCTCCAAAAAATCTTCTATTATAAGACTTTGTAGCTATGTGTAGTCAGATATCTGCAACCATGGGGAAGTCCCCGCCTTTGTCAGCATGGATTCAGCTGCAAGAATCAGTTCCTGGAGGATCACACTTTCAAATGGAATTGAGAGCCAATCTAGCAACTGCCAGTTGTGCACTTATTTCTCTTATTGCTCTAATGGGACTCTAGCCATGATTAAGGATTAATCAATTGAATAAAATTTTGCTGCTCCAGGTCCTAATTCTGGAATGTGTTTAATTGATTGTAAAAACGTGCTGCGATTTTCAAAATAATAATAAAAAAATAGTAATAAATAAACAAGGCTGGTGTGCTCTGAGGTTAGTTGAAGATTAATCATGAATTCCAGTTTGTGAATTAGAACTGGCAGGCTGTGCAAGAGTTTCAAATCTAGCACAATGTATCTCCTGGGAGCTGTTTCCAGCTTTTCTCGTTATGCAGCAGCACTGAGGTTGATTGTATAAGAAACCAAGAGATTTAAGAGGAAAAGAAATGGGAGGACAGGAATAGTAAATCAGAAAGTTATTCCATGTTAGTGAAAACCCTTGGGAACATTGCTGGGTACTTCTAGCCTGTAAAAATGTAACCTTTAGTCAGCTGATGATTGTAGTAGTTCCTTCTCTGAATTTTAAAAAAAAAAGAAGCACCACAATAAATATTAAATATTTATTTATATTAAATAGACTAGACAATTCTCTGGGCTGTCATGAGTTCAGTAACTTCTTGTTCTGATATCCTTTTTATATACCTTACATTTTTCGTCTATTCAGACTGATTACACTTTCCAAATTAAACTATTACTATTTGAAATCAACTCATATTCCCTGATAGTATTTTTCATTTCACATTTAAAATGACTTTCACTTCTGAAAAGTAAAGTGCTTAGAATGCACCTGTCCATTCAAGCATGGTTGCGGAAGTGCCACGATGAGATTTCACTCTGCTTGTTGAATCACTAGAGGGAGCTCCAAGTGCATGGGAAGTGAGGGCTTTGTTCTCAAACACTGCACAACACTCGAGGAAACCAGAAAAAGGGGGAAAAAGTCATTTATTTATTCTTAATTAGAGTATTTTATATGCATTTATTTGCCAGTAATAGAAGCCTGACAAGCTAATAACTGCAGTGTTTAAAGCTTGTAACAAACTGTGTCCAGTTGAAAGCCTTGCAAATAGGATGCTTGAAAAATGCATAATACTAATGACTGTGAACCTTTTTAAGCAATGGCAACAAAGATGCATGGCTTTTTTGAGTGGCTGGTTTGTCAAAGCTGGTAAGATAGATATTCAGTAAGTTAAAAATAAACCTTTTCCTCTGATGCAAAGCAATGACTCTAAAACAGCAACATGCCTTTGTAAGTCCACTCGTCTGATATTCACACATATACATAAACGTGTATACATATATATATAAATGACAAGCAATCTTATTGTCCTAAAAGATGTATAATTTTTTGATGAGCACAGAGATATTCTTTGGGTGAAAACGAAAGTGGAGTAAGTACAAAGCACAACAAATAGTCTCAGTGTTTATTATTTGTAAAATTGGTGTCTTTTTTATTTATTTTTAATATTTTTTAAGACAAGACCTTCTCTTTACAGCACTTTAGGACATGAGAAGCTGCCAAATGATCTAACATCACAGGAAATGGGTAGCTTTGATATTTCCATCCCACAAATAAAGAAGTCATCCAGTGTTAAGGGAGGATCAATAGTTCCTTACTCCAGTGTAAGACTTTCTTTCTTTGTGTTTAAAGCACAGATATAATTGACATGTACATAGATTCCATGGACATCCTGGGGAAAAAACTCCAGCCATGACTGGGCCAGCTGCTTTTTTAATGACCAAGTATGTTAGGATTCTGATAAAGGGTTTTTATTACCTCTACTCATGTTTATGGTCATAGCAAAAAATATTTACCAAACATAATTATTCAAATTAGGACATACTGATATGTCTTAATATTGTACAATGAACTTTATGATACTGAGTTGTTATACTCTACTTTGGAGAAAAACTGATGGGACTACCCCTAAAGGTGGCCTGGTTATAGCAGAAAAACGCTGACAGAAAATATCTGCTAAGAGACTGACAGAAGGTCAATCAACAGGCCAGGAAACACTTCAGGGTGCGACAAAAAATCAGTTTTCTCACTGAACCTGCAAGTGCACACTAAGGTTCCCACAAATAAGCTGAATTAAGTCAGTGGATGTTCAATAAATATTCACACAGATGCACATAAGCACGACTAGGATGGAGCTTATATTCTGAGCTAAGTAGTAGTCATGGGAGATATTCATTTCTCATTTAGCTAGACAACACATAAAGCAGCCTTTTGGTATCAGTTGTACATATCTGCTTTCCTAGTATAATGTTGTTGTTGTTGTTTTTTTAATTTATACATGTTATTTTTTTTTCCTGGCGATTTATTCCCACATATTAAGTGATCTTTAAAATTTTTATCTTGGAAATACTGCATTTTACAGAATTTTACCATACAAATACCACAAAACAACTTAGAGTGTCATCAGGATTTAAAGAAATCTTATCTAATATGCTTTGTCAAAATTCTGCACTTGTTACATGTACATTATATATGTTATATATTATATTTAGAGTATATAAAAATAAACTTTTATTTCAGCATCACTCAGTGATTTTTACAGAGAGTGAAGTTCATAAAATACTCCATTCAAATCTTTTTCTTCACAATGGAGGCCACAGGCCAATGGTGCTGTAGAAAACAGAAAAACTTTGTATTTTTTTTTTACAGTGATTGATGATATACAAATTTATGGCTCATTAGAATAAACCAGACCATCTTAGAATTCCTCAAAATGTTAGTCTTTGACTTGGTACAGTATTCATACAGTACCTACAGAAACTATGAGGAAAATTGAGAGAAGCTTTGTACTCAAGAATGTTGTTTTCTGATGAGTACTGCCACATATTTATATGTATTTTTAGATATGCAAAAGTGTTACATGATGGTCATTGTTTAGTGAATGGCATTGTGAGTGAAGCACTATTAGATTTACATTCCCTCCTTGAACTGTACCACATCGTACAACTTTTGGATCTCACATTCTGAGAAGCTTTGTTTTTTTTTTTTTTTAAAAAAAAACATTTTTAAATGATATTTTAATCTAAAATTTTATGTTTGGATTTGAAAATTGTAGGAGAAGAGAAAGCTGCTTTCTCCCCTTCCCTGCATTCTACAACCGAGAGGTCAAAAAGATATTTTTCTTCTCTCTGTAGCGTATGAGATAGAACAGGGATATGAAGTATCACAAATGATTTCCTGTAAAAATTTTGCATACATGCTTCAGAAGGGTCTATTTAAAGCCACTCAACATGTGTAGAAGCAGCAGGATCAGACCAGTAGAGAGAATCAGATAAAAGAAGTGAGAGAAAATGTCACAAAATCTTTTGTGCATTGTTAGGATGAATCTTCCATAATTTTGAATATGACTATTTTTATTATTATTATTCATTGTAGTTTGAATGTTTATGCAAAGTAATATGAGAAAACACGAATAAAACCCTCTGGCTATGTGGTCATATATATTCTTTTTAAAAAGAACAAACAAAATAAAGGTTGTGATGTGCATATTATAGATACACCAGAGAAACCCGAAGAGATTCACCTCACATTATTCTGTGGTGTTCAGCTGAATCTCAGAATTTTTTTTCTTTTTTAATCCTGCTTCTGCTTTTGCCACATGTGTCTGAAATGCGTATTACAGAGACAAGAGAACATGTATGGCACAGTTACTTCCCAGATTTCCTCTCCTAGCTGAAAATAGGCTCAACAAACATTTAAGCAGTAAATTGTAACATGATTTTATCACGAATTTGGCAGAAAGTATTCATGCAGAGCCTGGTATCTGTTTGCCCCAGACTATGTTTTCAGTGTAGCACACATAATGATCTGAGGAGGATTCACAGCTTTGCTGTATAAGCCAAATTGCAATGTAGCTCATGGTGCTTTACATTTTACAAGCCCTGCACAAATGTTAATGGGTCTTCATGAGACCTCAGTGAGGTAGGTAAGGATTATTAACTTCATTTTACAGGAAGGAAGACTTAACAAGGGAAGAAATGAATGCTGCAAGGTCATATAGGAAAGCAGTGAAAAAAATACTTTTAGAATGGAGAAATCCCTGGCTCCATCCCATTAATACAGTGTCCTGGGCTTAAAACCCACAAAAATCAAGCTGTACAATTATTATCATAAAAATTGTAGTAAACAGTAAAATTAACACTGGTCTACTATAGAATGCCAAGACATAATGGTGCTGACATAATGTGTATTTTAAAGCCTTGAAACACACAAGAAATTGAAATTACCCTCACTAATATTGTTGTGGGTATTTTGATCAATAGTGCATCATAAAATTGATTTGAAGGTATGTTCCATCTTGTAGAATCAAATGTACTAAACTCATGATTATGTGTATACTGTATCTAGGGCTATTTTAAGGAAAAAATCATTTTCATTTCTATTGCAAATTGTCTTGTTAATCTGTTCAATATTTCCTTGCCTCTTCATTTGGACCAGCAGTTTTCTTTAAAGAAAGTTAAAAAAACAAAACAAAATAAAACAACTCTTCTCAATATTACTGCATGCTGTACATGTATTATAGGTAATAATCATAGTTCATTATCATCATGAGGAATAAAACTCTTCCTTTCTTTTTAGTGGAGCTGGTTGTTATTTTAGAACATACTCTGTTTACTTTTGAAGTTTCAATATTTTAGCCTCTAGGGATGTAGCCTTTTCTCCTGGGTTTATTTCTGACATAAAAAGAATAAATGCATTAGGGAGGAAAATATTGTGAGTCACACTTTCCTACAAAATCATATTGGCCTTTGTGCTCACTACTTTTCTAGTATCCTTAAGAACTCTCAAAGGTGGCCAATGTTTTTCTTCTCCTTTCTCCTCCAGCTGAAAAGGAGATAAAGAAAATACAGGACAAAATTCAAGTTCCTAATTCCAGGAAAACATGCCAGCCTCTAGATTCCTACATGGGCACAAAGGGTAATGGCTTGAAAACTGCATGTTTAAGAAACTGCAAGACTTCTTTTGAATTCTCTCTGAAAGGAGAAGCAACAGAACACCAAGTATCTTTCGTTCTAGTTGGCAATGTAGGTCATATCTCTATGATTTAATCATCGAAACAGTTGGCTGGAACAAGAAAATAAAATGTGCAATTGTCATCGCTAAATCAATTTAAACAGCTAAGTATGGAAAATTGCTTCTTGTCCTGAACACATCCTGAACATTTCAAGGATGTACTTCACTCTAGCTTCCAGAAAGGTGACTAGGTCCAAGAGAAAAACAGTACATCTTGTTGGATTGTTTTGTTATTTTCTGCTGGCTGCTTTAGGTGTCCCTTTTTACAGCTGACTGTGAAGCCCTGTATTTCTCATCTGATAATCATGAATGTTGGCTTTATTGCCATAGTGCTGCCTCAGCACTTCTGGAGCTGGGTATCTTTGCACACGGCAGTGTCAACTGTCACAGCACTAATGTGTCTCTGGGTGAACAAAGACTGCATGTAAGTACTAAGATTTTCTCACACCAGCGTAAATATCCTGTGCTTAAACTTGCAAATTTAACATTATCTACTCTAAATTGTTACTGCATCTAATAACAACATTTTAAAACACTTTCTCTTCTGTGACTTACAAAATGAAAGGTTGCCTGTGACTGAATAAAAGTGAGAAAATGACCACTGCAGAAAATAGGAGAACAGTGAGTAGGGAATGATTCAGCATGACAATTATGCAAACAAATAATAATGTAAACTACTCAGAAGGCATTTTACTACTGCAAATTGTTAGCATTGTCTACAGTTTCTTGAAATCACAAGCTGTTTGCTGAATTTCTAAATTGTTCCTACTAGTGTGCATATTTCTATGTAAATGAATGCCATTAAACAAATGCTCCTGTGGTGATGACACAAGTTTCCTTCCACATTGTCACAAGTTCTTCCCTTAGGCATCCTGTAGGGAGAAAAAAATAAAAATCTATTCGGATTATTCAATGTCCTATTTATTTTTAAATACAGCAAATTTCAAAAACAGTATATCTGTATGTGTGATGCATGTAATTCTTCTATAGGGCATGTGCTTTTTCTAATTCTTAGAAAATCTGGGAAAATGAAATGGCCATGCCTATATTGGTTCTTGCCAACCTCATCATCATAGTGCTTTCTGTTTGGTTTGTGTTATGCAGCTCAGGGACTGTTCTACCCCTCAACCCATTCTAAATCTTCAGGGATGTGAGTCTGAATACTTCAAGATATCTTTTTACACCATGTTAGCACTTAAGTAGAATTTAAACTTCTCTTTTAAATGTTTTTATGCCATTGTAACCTCATCAGTAATTCCTGAAATTGAGTTACAATTGGAGGTAAATAGTTTAATTTATGCTGTTGTTATGTTCTGATTATGTCTGGTTCTTGATGAAACAACATTAATAAAGTATTTTTTTGTCTCAAGGAAGCTCCTGGTTTGCTAGGCCTAGATAGCTAGCCTCAGTATTTTGAGGTGCTACATGGTGGCTTTTCCAAACATTTCTCATCCCGTTTAATCACATCACATGTGCATCTTGCTCGTTTTTAGTATAGTAGTGTAGTCCTAAGTTTAGAAACTAATGAGAGCAAGGACTCATAGAAGAAAATGTGCTAATACAAATGTTTCTGATGTTGTCCATAAAGAAATACTTCATACCAATTAAACAATTAATGATGTCTATAGGGGAGAATACACTACATACAACATCAGCATGCTTGGCCCCTGTCCTTCACTTACCTTCTTGCTCATGTGTTTTGTAAAAAATGTGTACATTACACAGATTTGCTTTCTTTGAAATGAGACAACCTCACGAATTTCCAAAACGCCTTAAGTGAAATCTACATTTTTACTGAAAATAAAGCTAGAAAACATTCAATCAAACTGAAGGAACAGCTGTGAAATATTCTAGCTTAATTGAAATTCAGCAGAGAAACTTGGAGAGTGTTTATAATGTGAAATAATGAAATAATGAAAGTAGATAATAAAAGAGAATTTAAGTCAGGTGTATACCTGTGGTCAAATAGAGAAATTTTTAAGGGGAAGATGATAACATAATAGTATTATTACTTTTAGGAATGCATTGATTTTTGAGATTTTTACTTTAATTATACTTTTAAGGGGAAAGAATACGATATGTAGAGGAAAGAATAAACTCTTTATTGTACTATCTTGACTCTTCCTGCTTCCGCTTTGAATCCTGAATAGAAGCATATATATTTTTGGCTTTGCCATCTACCTTTGGTGTGGAAAGTTCAACAATTCTACAAAAGGGCATGGTCAGTCATTAAATGAAATAATATCCAAACAACATGTCGATGTTTATAGAGGTTGTTCTTCAGAGGAAATCATGTTATCTTAAATGTCTTAAATTCCCATTAAAGAAATCTTAGATAATATTTCCCTCAGATTCTTTCAGGTTAGAAAGATAATTATAGTTATATTGTTATTGTTTGCTGAGTTGGTGTTTTGTTATTAATCATACAGAGGAAGCTTAACTTCACGTATTCTTCTGAGAACCTGCTCAACTCTGGTTGAACCAGACTGAAACTACAGCTTACTATTTCTTGGAAAATGGGTGTTTGACACCTAGATATTTTTATTCCTAGAAAGCACTAAAAACAGTAGGCAGTACCTTACTAAGGCATGTTTTTAAAGGAATTGTTAAAAAATGTATGCTTTTCTATCTGTGTCCTGTCCTTTCCACCACATATTATCATGACAGAATTAGTAAGGCTTTTTTATTTTAAATGTAAACAGATATCTACTGGTGCATCTAATGGCTTAATGAAAAAAAAAGTAATAATTGTCAACATTGTTGTGCACTAATGTTGTTTTATAGGCTACTCTTCCTAAGTGTCCTGAGGTTTTTAGAGAAGTTTCTCAGCAGGAGGTGTAGAAGTCTAAAAACTTGGTGGAAATGGCAATGGTGAATTACAGTTTCTAGTGAAGGCATAAAAACCACATGAATAAAAGAAATAGAGATGGAAATGGAGAAAGAAATAGATCTGCTGTAAAGATGTTGGATTATAATTCTGGCCTTCACTCAGATAATGATTTCCTCTCTCAATTTTCCTTGCATTTGTTTGGGATACATTAGCACTGAGCTACTTCTCTTGTAAAGAGAAGTGTGCTTACGTAATTGTTTCCTTCAAGAGTGCAGACACAGTTTTACAAAAACTGATGAATTGAAGTAGATTCTAACTTTAAACACAAATAGACTTTTCCTCTTGTAGTGAGTCAACATTTGAAATTGGAGGAACAACAAATCAGTGTTTGTGTCCTTTCTTTTGTCTACCTGCATTACATTATGTTGCTCTTTATGCAGTTTAGATGTAATTAGATGTAGAAAAACAAGGAAATGTAGGGATAAAGAAAAAGGCACCTAGATAATAATTCTCCTTCATTCTAGTTTCCATTATTTAACTGTAGTTCATTTCTGATTTTAACTTCACAACAGATGAAATGTACCCAGTTTGAGATGAGGAATCAAAGAGGCATTGTCGGCTTGAATTCAGCCCCAGATTTAAATTCAACAAAAAACAAGATTTAATTAAATCTAACAGTTGCAATAAAGATTTCACAATTAAGAGGACTTGAACTTTTTTTTTGCTTTTCACTGCCTCCATTTTGAAAAGTTTACATAAATACTAAACAGAAGATAAACATAAAGCAAAACTTTTATTTCCATCTTTAAAGATCAATGATGGTAACAGATGTATAAATAGATTTTTAATTTATATAGTTTAAATAGCAGAAACTGTGAATGATTATGAAGGTGAGGAAATGTTCTTGTGAAAGCATATTGGTCCAGAAAAAGTTAACAGGGGTAATAAGCTGGTGCTGTTTACCAGTGACTTGTAGCCTCAGTTTAAATATATTGCATAAAAAGTACCTCTTCATCTGGAGTTACCTGCTGATAAATTGTCACTTTCCTTCTTACATTCAGCATATCTCTAGCTTAGCTGTTTCTTGTTGTACATAGTGTCAATGTTTTACGGGTGTTTGGCCCGGTTCCGTGATGAATGGGACATGGGACCCCCACACCCACACCCCGGGAAAGGGAAAAAGGGAAAAAAGGGAGATGGGCCTGAGAGCAAAAAACAGCGGCAACAATCTGAGGAGAAACAAACTAGTTTACTAAATAAGATATCGGAATGCAAAACAACACACTAAAATACAATATAATTACAATTTAAGCTGATAAATCCAAAACAGAGAGAGAGAATGTCCCAAAATCAAGGTAGGCCTTACTCTAAAACTGACGATAAGATGGCTGGGGAGTGAGATGCTGCCAGGACGAGAGATGGGCGGAAAAAAGAGCAAGGTCTTGTGATCTGCAAGGTTTTATCTTTCCCTCTGGCCGGAAAATGGTAACAGAGGAGCAAAGTACGCTGGGGAAAGTAGTAGTCCTTCTCTTCTGAGAACCAGGTACATACAGTACATGATATTATGATGTGGAATACCAATAACTGAAAATCATAAAACCATGACACAAAGTTATATAAGTATTGCTAAGACATTTTGTTTACATTAATTTCCATTCTATGTTATTAGTAATTAAATACAAGTTGACTAATACTTCTGTTCCTTAGTGACGTCTAAAAATAGGTAAATCAAAAGATCTGCATTAAAATCCTGTCTTTCATTTACAGATTATGTAATAAAATATGGCTCATTGCCTGAATACAATAAGCAAGTCATTGCCTCATGTCCAAAGGCTGAATATAGTGACTTTGCAATGGATCCTCTGAGTCTGATGGATTATATTTCTAGTGAGGAAGATGAAAGTATGTCTATGTTTGGTATATATGGTTGGCGAAATTATTGGACCATGTAATCATTTTTTATTTCCAAGAAAGATTTAAAGAATGCTGGTTGTATAAAATGAATATTGAGCTACTAAAAGAATCATTAATATAGAATGCACATTTTCACTGGCCTAGAAGTGAATTGTCAAATGATTTATCAGCAAAAATATATGTCACCATTTTCATTGCTGAAGAACTTTGCTTATATATTAGATCTATTTTGTTAAGCAATTGTAATTATCAAATGGTTTACCTTTCCCTGGCAAGTACCAACATTGTTATTATTTTCTTTCAAAATTACTTCTAATAATTAGTTTTAATATCTAATAAGTCCGTAACTGTAGTACACATTCAGAAAAGTAAAATATATAACAGAAAAATTCTACCTTGAAAATGTTGTGCATTATGAAGTGATAGGAACAAATAGCAGTGATATATATATTTAATTTGCTCACTGAAATTGAGGGGATGAAGGTCACAAGATTTTTTTTTCCCAAGTGATATTTCAGATCACAGCTCCAAAGTGACTGTAAGCTTCAGCCCTAAACTGTAATATTTTAAAGAATAAGGTGAGTTTCAAACTGAAAATATCACAACACAGTTTTCTATATACATATTCTGCCAGCTTCATATGTAGGCTATGTCAAATTAAATGAAGTCATAACTGAATTTAAAATGTTCAATAAAACCTTCAAGAAGAGATTTGTGTATCAAGTACTCTGTTTCATAAGCTGGAGATGTAAACAGAGAAACAAATTCCTTGGTCCCAATTTTTTCAAAACAGTACTGCAAATTTTTCATTTCTAGTAATGTGTTCTAGGGCATGAGATGCAGAATTTTTCCCACCCTCTAGGAGATGACTTTTTGTATTATGTAGTCATTCTGCTTGAGCCTCCCACATATATAGTTTACAGAAGAACCTTCCAATGGCAAAGAGAGCCATTGTAGAAAGCACCTTGGTAGCATACATTGGACAAAAGAGACCATTTTGTTTGGCTACTTTTCATCTTCCTGGCACCACACTTACACATACTGACAAGGCACAATATTCTCCACTTCTGGAAATCTTCCGCAGTAACAGATCAGGATAAGAACAGCAACTTAGGGTCTCTTCCAAGGCTTAGTTTTGTAATTCAGTATGTTGAGATTTTTTCCTCAAAATTATTTGGTTCTAAGTGCTAAGGAGGTACATGACATAAGGAAAAAGACATTTGTCTCTGTGGAGATTTAACTAGTAGCATGACATCAAAAGATAAATTTACAATGGGAATGACCCTGAAGATGAGAAAATTGGGTTCTTTAACACAACTGTGATATACATATTGTATTTTTGTCTCCTTATTACCTGTTTCTACACAATAAAAAGACAAAGAAATTCAATAGTTGGGAGAAAGTTGTCTTATGAACGTATTTAATAAGATTTTCCCTTGCACTGCAGTTACAATTACTATAACTGTCACCTAAACTAATACTGCAGGATTCACAGCCATATATGGACTTCTGTTAGGGTTTTTGCTCTTTTAATGTAGTTTAATATTGGTCAAGACTAGACTACAATTGGTCTAGACTGCAATAACACTACCTTACTTGTCAGGCTAGTGACTAAATTTTTCATTACTGAATATAAAAATTTAATACTATAGTGCATACTCATAAAATCAATGTTTTTATGTTATGGGACAATAGATCTTAGCTATTTACATAAATATTTTATGATTTTTCTTGTAATCCATAAACTAAGAAGCTCATTGAATGTCTGGGCCAAAGGCTCAGCTTCCACTGGAGTGGGAGATTTTTGTATTCTTTTTGAATTCTTTCGACAAGCCCCCTTACACAGATTCAGAAATTAGGTAGTCTCATTTTCTTTCTTTTCTTTTCTTTTCTTTTCTTTTCTTTTCTTTTCTTTTCTTTTCTTT